>NC_141080.1:40872558-40910058 GCF_041138505.1 Cibotium barometz | reverse complement strand
AAGCCTACAAAAGAGCGCAACGTATCTTAGAGACAAAAGAGTATTAAGCATTAATCTATCCAAGGAAACATTGCAATCCTTATTTCGTCAAAGGAATTACTGCCTAATGCCAGTTAGTGGAGTGGTTAAGGTGGTTCCTGACAGTCCCGAGGTCACGGGTTCGAGCGGTGGCATGTAGGGTGTGTGTGTTGTTCTATCTAATTCCAGCCAAACTTACAAATTTTTTTTTTGACTCACAAGTCCATTTTTTGTGTAGTCACTTGAAGGCAAAATCAAAGAGACTCGAACAACTTAGACATGGATGTTCCTCGTCTTTATAATGAACTTTCTTCTTTTAAATCTTTTTATTACCTCTGTTTTAGGCTTATATAATAAATAGTTTGCGTTTTTTTGAATAAATTATAATCTCGAGGGATTCACTCTAAGTAAAGGGGGAACATCACTTATGTGTAGCAACCCGTGACTATCTACGGACCTTATAGGGCTGATATGACCCCTTTGTTTACACTTATATGATATATTTCTAAGAGTTATCCCCTTCATTAAATGTATAATTTTTCTACACATTGTCTACATTAAGACTTTTTATTATCTACACCTTCTAAAAGGGTATGCGGGGCTCTGATATCTACTAGGAAATGACTTGTGTTCTTCTAAAAAAGGAATCTACTTCCTTTCTTGTCAAGGTTTACCCATTAGGAAGGGTATTTCAATCTTCAAAATTCTACCTCCACCTCCCTTCCACCTTACCCTACCCTACCCCACCCCTACCCCTTCCTCCTCCATCGCTTCCCTCCCCCCCCTAAATTTAAGCTAGGAAGAAGAAAATAATATGGGGCTAACCCTAATGTATACGCTTATGTCCCTACTTCAAAAAACCCCCTCCCTTACACTCACGTGGTACCATAAGAGCTTCCATAGTGAATCCCCGGGATTATAATAGGAAGAAGTTGTAGATGTGACTACTATTTAGAAGACAAAACACGCTTATCAATACTATGTTATTTCCCCTCACTCGTAATTGTAATGCTTTGCCATTTGGTGTAGATGAGTATGATGTGCTTGTGGAATATGAACTTGGAATTGGTTACTAGTTTACATCAATGATTTTATATTCACGTGATCACAAAATTTTTTTTGTTAATAATATGTGTTAACATGTTATTAACATGTTAACATGTTAACATGTTCTCAAAAAAGCCGGTGGCAAGTGACCTGGTAACCGGATAAAATCCCACTGTCGGGCTTTTGCTATACCCGGCGGTCCCGTCGGGGAAACCAAAAGCCCGGCGGGTCCCGGTGGGGTCGTCATGCAGCCCGACGGGGTACAATTTCCTATGCCCTTTGGGAGTTCATTGCTGACAGCATACACAGGTAATGAAACTTGTGTGTGTGTGTGTGGGTGTGTGTTCGTGTGGGCAGTCGCCCACTGTCGCAATGTGCGGCAGGATGTGGGTGGTCCGCCACACGAGGGATGTGTGTGTGGGTGTGTGTTCGTGCGGGCAGCCGCCCATTGTCGCAATGCGCGCGCGGTAGGATGTGGGTGGTCCGCCACACGACAGGTGTGTGTAAGGCCATTCTTCGGAATGGTGCTTACCCTGGGGCACTTAGTCGGTAACGCGGCTAGTCTGTGTCCTATGGTAAGTATGGCACGCCGTAGCGGTACTAGTCGGTAACGCGGCAAGCATAGTATCGTTATGGCGATGTCACCTTCCCTTCCCTTCCCTTTGTCAAATGCGGACATATGGTCGGTAACGCGGCCAGTGTATGTTCGTATCCTATTCGTATTTCCATAGAATCGGGCGGCATTTTGTCATTAACGCGGCAAGTTGGTGTCGTCCGCTAGTGCATAAATTGTTTTTTGCATATTGCGGCATTTGATCGTTAACGCGGTCGAAAAAATGTCGTAAATTTGCTTGCATATTATGGCATATGATCGTTAATGCGGTCGAAAAAATGTCGTAAATTTGTTTGATTTGACTTGTATTGTTTTTATTGTGTTTGATCCATGCGATACTTGGTTGCTAACGCGGCATGAGTATTTCATGGATCAAAGTTTACATCATATTGTCTAAACGTTTTATTTTATAATATCGTGATTCGTAACTTGAAAAATATGAATATCTCTCTCTCTTCCTTACCCCCTCTCTCTCTCTCATGATACACTTCACAACTCTTTCTCTCTCTCTCTCTCATGATACACTTCACAACACGATACATGTGTAGATAAGGATTTCTTTTTTTTTCTCTTAAAATATACATCATTCCTAATAATTATTTTCCTCTTTAGGAACTCACAAAAACATTAAAAATGTCATCTAATGTTTCTTCTCTCTATCTGTCACAACTCTCTCTTCCTCTCCTCTCTCTCTCTCTCTCTTATGATACACTTCACAATTCTCTCTCTCTCTCTCTCTCTCTCTCTCTCTCTCTCTCTCTCTCATGATACACTTCATAACTCTCTCTCTCTCTCATGATACATTTCACATCTCTCTCTCTATCACGATAGGTGTGTAGATGAGGAGTGCTTTAGGATTACAAAACATTATTTTCCTCTCTTTAGGAACTCACAAAACTATTAAAAATGTCATTTAATGTTTCCTCTCTCTCTATCTGTCACACCTCTCTCTTCCTCTTCCTCTCTCTCTCTCTCTCTCTCTCTCTCTCTCTCTCTCTCTCTCTCTCTCGTTCGATAATGTATACACTTCATAAGTAATAATGCACTTGTTGCGGTTGTCTCACGTTCGATAATGTATTGCATGATGTTGAGTTCAGTAATATTGTTCGATATTCTGTTTTTGTTTGATCTCATTGATAAGTAATGATACACTTGTTGCTGTTCTCTCACGTTTGATGATGTATTGGATGATGTTGAGTTCATTAAAATTATTTGATATTCCGTTTTTGTTTGAACATTGATAAGTAATGATACACTTGTTGCTGTTCTCTCACGTTTGCTTGATGTTGATTTTAGTAATGTTTGATATTCTGTTTTTTTGTGTTTAGTGATATTTGCTAGATTTACGAAGACGACCAACATGCTTTCCCCCGAAGAGCGTAAAATCGTTCTATGAGCAATTCGCATTGAAGCAGTCATCACAGTGTCACAATGTACTGATGATGTCGTCAAAAAAATCAATGAGTCTGAGATACTCATGCGAGATCTAATAGACTAGATATGGAAAAATGCACAGCGTCGGCTTCGAAGCGGAGGCAACGCTGAGTTGCTTGATAGACAGAAGATAGCAGATTTCAACCATCAACATATAACACAAACCATTTTGGTGAGCATGCGTGTAGCATGCAGTGATCTTAGAGATGCTACCCCGCCTGAAGCTAATATGCAACGTCTACAGTTATGGGACGTTGTATGGAGCGAGCAAAGAGCCAAGAGCAAGCGCATGAAGGCGTTGGATGCAAAGTCCCTCCCCAAAAAAGTGCGCATTGCCCAGGACGTCGCTGCAACGTCCAGCCAGGCAGATGCAAGTGGTACAGGTGTCATTAATCGTACCATCTACAATTCTATGTGCACACATCTCATTGGCATCCCGCATGAGGCTCTGTTCGAAAGGCGAACAATTGGCTCTGGTGTTTTTGGCACAGTAAAAGAGTATACAGTTAAAGGTATATCATTTTTTCCGGAGCACATTACTTTTTGCGGAAAGCACTACAAAGGAGAAGGCAGCGCCAAGTTCGAGAGCTTCCAGGCAGAGCAGGGCATGCAAGTTCTACACCCATCGATTGTCAGGTGTATTGCCTTTACAAAAGAAACTCCTTGGATCACTATTTTCCCGTACTATAATGGCGGCTCTCTGTGGTGATACTCTTCTGAAGGTTCCCTTCAGATTTAGTGAGTTCACCAGAGCAATTTTCTGTTTGGATCAAGGATGGAGACAACCCCCGCCTGATAATATTCCTGTAAGTCATCTAGAACTTTCTAAAATAAAACAAATAGTAATAACCATGCCACATATTATGCATGCCCTGGTGGAAGGCCTAGCGGCAGCACATCTGGCAGCAATTGTACATACCGACCTACATCCATTCAATGTAGTGTTGGATTTTACAAAAGAGTTGAAGCCACGTATAGGTATTATCGATTGGGGGTTACTGCTAAGAGCGCCCAAAAAACGGGTGTCTCTCAATTTTGTATTTGAAGCAGACAAGAACCCTGAGAAGGTGGCACAGGCGGTCTCCTACGTAGACAGAGAGCGAAATAAACGGCCGTGGATAGCCCCAGAGCTTTATGATCCGTTTTTGGCAGATGCATACACTCTTGCATCTGATGTTTTTGCCTTGGGATATTTATTACAAACTTTATATGACTTTTGGCAGAAAGTACAAGAGTTGTGGATGGATAATAGTTCCTATGATAAAGTTACCATGGATACTATTATTCATAGAGTCAAAAATTGGATGTTTCTGCCTAATCGCGATGAGCGAAAATCAATTTTGCAAGTAGTTGAATTTTTTAGATCACTAAATACTGACCCAACGAGGGCACAACGTCCTCTTGTAGAGCTATCAGTGTCATTCACCCCAATTTTGTAATGATACAGTATCAGGAGATTAAGTTTCAGGAATGGCATTTTGTTTCTCTTCAAAATTTGATGTGTCCATTGTTTGAAATATTATCTCATTGAGTCTTTGCAATATCTCTCTCCTCTTGTGGTGTTTAAGTTTATGTTTTCTCTTCAAAATTTGATGTGCGCGCATTGTTTGAAGTATTTTTGGAGTCAAGTGGATATTTCTCATTGAGTCTTTGCAATACATATCTCCTCTCGTGGTGTATAACTTTAAGTTTTTGAGAGTAATTTATCTTACGTTGATCTTTATAGTTCATTAAAATCCTAAAGTCATTTATGTTCATGCAGATATGGCAGAGGCGCAAGCAAACGAGCATCAAGAGTTAGCCAAGAAGGCATATGAGCGAATGAAGGCCCTTGCACATGGCCTGACAGCCCGCGAAGCTACAAGAACAGCATGCAGGTTGTCGAAATGGACAAATCCAACTTATGCCCAATGGAAAGACATAAACAAACGCGTAACCACAGAGATGATAAAGGAAATATGGCCATGTCCAGATGGCGAGATTAAGAAGGGAAGATGGAAGATTTCACGTTGCACTCACAATGATATCAAAACTAATGCCGAGCGCATTTTCTTGGAGGTGTACGGTAGTCCTCTCCATAACGCCGATGCTCCACTCTATTTTGCTAAGATGCTATATGCTCAATTTATCCTAGAAACTCCAGTGGACTTCGCCTCCAGAGAGGCCACTGTCAACACCCACGACATACGTGAAGAGACAGTGACATTCACAAGGGAAGAACTTGCTCTCATGGTGGAGGGCGCTGGATTGGAGTTAAACAAGGTCAAAGAAAGCTTAGGGGCACAGCTAGCAGAGAAGGAGAAAGAAGTTGAGCTATTAACTCAAGCGTCAACTCCTCCCCCGGCCAATAGAGGGATTCAAGAGCAACTCACGAAGATCAGCCAAGATGTGCAGAGCATCTCTTCACATATTGCGCCTATGCGCCAAGGAAACCACATCTCTTCACATATTGCGCCTATGCGCCAAGGAAACCACATCTCTCATTTTTCGATACATCCTGATCTTGTGGGAGTTTCTGCTGAGGCTACTAGTTCCTCCACCCCTCAATGTCCTGTATGTTACAAAGTGTTCGATGGGTGGAGCGGCCAGTATATACTACCCTGTGGACACTACTACCACTTAATATGTTTAGTGAGGCAAATGCAAAATACTTCCACATGTGCATTGTGCAGTGTCCCAATAAATCAAGGTATTTATACAGTGTTCGGCATGGCTGCTAGCGAATATAAACCACCAGGACCTTTAGATGCAACTCCTAGTGCAATTCGTAATTTATTTCAAGATGAAAGCTAAGAAAGACAAATCTTACTTTTGTATTGATAATTTCTCCATATACAATCATTTGTACAAGTACTTTTTATGAAATTAATGAAATGACTTCTTCCTCTATGTCAATATCTTGCTCCAAAATTCTTTCACCGTTTACTCTCTCGTCTGCTAAATTAAGCTCATCTAAGTCAATGTCTAAATTGTCTTCTATCTCAAGGGTGGTGCACAACATGCGTCCAACATCAAAGTTCTCGTCTACTACATCATCACAATTGTACATCCATCTCGGCATATCTTCTTCATACTCTTCGCTTTCAATGTCTCGCAAGATCTTTTCATTGCAATACATGTAAACAAGTTTATCTGCTCGATCTGCAAGAAGTCGATTGCGAATAGTACTGTGAATATATTTGTACATGCTCCAGTTTCTTTCTGAGCCTGAGTTTGAAGAGCACTGACTTAGAACCTTCATTGCAAGGTTGCGCAATAAAGCATAATGCTCACCACCATTCATCATCCACCACTTCCATGCAGGTTGCTCTTTAGCCATTTGTTGAACAAGGGAGTTGGAAAATAAACCCTCTTTCAATCGAAATGAGGTCATCTCCTTTATGCACTTTACACGATCATCATCATTATTATAGAAAGTGTTTACCACTTTATAAAAATCTTGCACCACCTCAACGTTGGACATCAAATCCATATTCCAATATTCAGGATCTAACATGTAAGCAGCACTGTGTAGTGGTGAATGCGCTCCAATCCATCTAGCATGAAAGTACTTCAATAGAACTTTTCTTTGTCTACTGGAGAATGGTACACGCCATTGCTTTTCCACCACTGAATGCTTTAATTTCTCAGGACACTCCAAACTTCGTACAGCATACATAACAGGCATCATTACATGGTATGCATCCATCACACTGTTCCACCAACTTCTTCTCGTAAGCGCTACCTTCAAGACTTTGATTTTCTCTTTCACTTTTTCAAGTTGAGTGTTCTCCCAGTCATGAAATGCCATGTATGTAAATGTTTCGCAAACTGCATCTTTATTTCTAAGAAGAGACTCAAAAGTGTAAAAGTGAGTGCAAAACCTACTGGAAGCTTTAACATAACTGACATGCGAGGTCGATACAAGATTCAAACTATGAGTATTACAGCCTACCGAAAAAATATGTGGATATTGTCGCTGTAGGATTTTGGATGCATTTTTACAATTTTTTGCATTGTCCATGACGACTTGGACTACATTTTTGGCACCCACTTCCTCTATCACACAGAGCTAATGACTTGAGCAATGTAAGCCCCAGTTTTGATTGAACCAGCTGAATCCATGGCATGGATGAAAGTCTCACCTCTAGGTGAAATAACCATTACATTAATTAATTAATGGTTTTCTTTGCACATTAGACCATCCATCACTTACTATACTACATCCAGAAAGCTCTATATTGCTAAGAATTATTCTTTGTACACGTTCTTTTACTTGCGCATAACATTTCTCTAATAGATCATTTCGCATAGCATGGTACGTAGGCGGTGAAAACCCTGGTCCAAACTCACCAATTTTCTTCCACGCTCTCTTCCAATGCTCACTGTCCACCATCATCATAGCACTCCCAGAAAAGTAAATCGCTTCAGCAAGGGCGAGTTGTGCATCATCGAGTCGACCTTGACGTAGGCTTTCTTGCAATGAAGTTTGACGCATGGGTATATTTCCTATGTCAAAGTTTCGCTTGCAGGAAGATGCACTGGGTAGATTACTTTCTGGTTGCACATTGCCGTTCGGGGTACAAGTAGGTGATGTAGCGGGAGTTTGATGATTAGAACAACAGTGTTCTTGCTGCCTTGATACATTAACGGTAGGAGTGTCATGTTTTCTTGAATCTTTCTTTTGAATGTCTTCTCTTATGCGTTTGGCCACTGTAGGTGCAGAGGGGGGTGGGTACATGACTTTTTTTTCGGTCCACCTAAAAAGTGTTCTCTTAGTCGAGGCGCCCCACCTGATTTTACTGCATGGCATAGCTTACTCTCCCAATCTATGAATCGATCACCAACGTTAATTGCATATTGCCACTCTATCCCAGGTGCCTTTTTTTTCCTGCTATTTGAAATTTGGACTCTATTGGAGGTATCACTAGATCCAACATTGTCCTCCATCTCAACAAAAAACCTATTCAACCAAGCATATAACAATGAATACACAAATGAAAAAACAACAAATCACTCACGTATTGCAAAACATACATTAGCAGACAAAGTACTGCGAAACTATCTTGACAAATACAAAAGATCATCACCCAACATTGGAGGTATCAGTGGATCCAACATTGTCCTCCATCTCAACAAAAAACCTATTCAACCAAGCATATAACAATGAATACACAAATGAAAAAACAACAAATCACTCACATATTGCAAAACATACATTAGCAGACAAAGTACTGCGAAACTATCTTGACAAATACAAAAGATCATCACATAACACAAAACTACTTCAAACTATCTTGCAAAGTCTTACTACAAAACTACTTCGAAACTATCATGCACATTGCACCCCCAATGAAGGATGCCTTTTGTACCCAATTAAGGATACTTTACACAATCAAAGATCTATGCTTGCCCAATACTCTAGTATAGGACAATAGACCTTCTCTAACATTCACAAAGAAAATCAAAGATCTATGCTTGCCCAATACTCTAGTATAGGACAATAGACCCTTGTCTACTCTAAACTATATCAAGTATCAAGAACCAATACAAGCCCCTAAGCAAGACTCTTGGCTCCATCAAACCATTCATAAAGCAAAATGAGGTAGATTACGTACGTGGCTCAAATGCAAAGCTGAATGACTCCAAATTTGTCCCTAAATCTCCGCAAGTATTAGCTACGAACCACACCCTGCCCCCAGTTCAAAGAACTAAGGATGAGTGGCTCAATAGCCTTAGGAGTGCCTAGAAGGAAAAACGACAGTCCCTAAGATAAGGACGTTCTTCCCAAGAGGACACTTCTAGCAACTCGAGAGCTCTACAAGTACTTTGAGGAGAGATATCACGCCCCCAAAACAAGGACTATCTTCCCAAAAGTTGTACGATGGGTGTCGGGCAGTGTTTATATACAGAATAGTACCCCGCCGGTGTTCTTCTTTTTCCCGGCGGGCCCGCCGGGAAAAAGAAGAACCCGGAGGTGTTACGGGACTAGTGGGTTCTGGCAGGTCATTGCTCAGGTCATGTGAATATACAATGTGATCACAAGTTTTAATATGTTAATAATAGGTTTTGTTAACGTGATCACGAAATTGTGAAGACGTTAATGGAATCCCTGGTTTACATTTCATGATGCACTTCGTGGAAACATTTCTTCTTATGTTGATTTTAACTGCATCACTTAGGAAATGATTGAAGTAAAGCATTGGAGTTTCAAGCTCTCTTTGCTCAATCTACCGCCGTTGTCAATCCTAAGTCTCAATTTGTACATAACTTTATCTTGAGAAACTCAAAGATTTTGGTATTAGCTCCACACCCAATTGCAAGACGAAGCTCTTAAAACTTATAGTATCTTTGAATTAATCAAAAAGCTTGGATAGGTCTTTAAGCTTTAGGAAATTTGATTATCTTTTAGATGGAAATGCTTTTAGCATAGATAAGTCTTTAAATGTTATGAAATTTGGTTATCTTATAGATAAAAATGATTCTAGCAATGAGTTTAGGGCTTTTAAGCACTAAGAGCCTTTAGATTAGGTGCTTTTTAGTCTTCTAAATGTTGAAAAGATTGGGGAAGGAGAGAGAGCTTGAGATCAAGCACGCACGCACACGCACACGCGCACACACACACACACGCGCACACACACACACACACACACACACACACACACACAATAGTGGATAACACACATTGAGAGATGGAAGGCTGAAATCTTCTTCTCTCTACTCAAAAGAGGTCTACAAAAGATAAGTGAAAACCAACATAAGTACTAGAGTACTAGAGTACCAACATAAGTACTAGAGTACTATATACAAGTAGTCTATAATATGAACATGCTAAGTAGGTGAGCTAGCAAGATAAGTATGCCATGACTCGAGGTGGACTATGTAGGTGTAGTCCAACCATAGAATCATTGGTGAAGATCCATCGTGTCAGCTATCAAACGTGCCAGTGATGTAAATGTGGAACAGTCACCCAAGCACGTCATGAGTGTCACCTCTGGTTGGGCTTGACATCTCAATACTCCCCCTTAAGCTCAACTCCATCTCCAAGACTCCAAGCATGTTGCGGAATCTTCTTGTTTTTGTTCTTCTAGAGAACTCCACGGCAATCACTCCTCTCCAGTTGAGATTTCTCTTATCTACCAATTTATAGATGCATACCTCCTCCTCTCAAGCTAAATAGCCTCATTAAGTACCACAACCTTGCTATAAAAGTTCATATGAAGTAAACTTACGTCACACCTGTCACACCTGATGGTAAGCATTGGTATATCATGAAGTAAACTTACGTCACACCTGATGGTAAGCATTGGTATATCATGAATATTAAGGTCTTCCACCGAATGGAGTTGGGCTTCATGGGCTCCTTGCAACTACCTCGCCAAGCCTCACTAAAGTATGCGGTGCCTATATCTACTTTGCAAAGTGGAGGTATGGATTTTCTCCATGCTCAAACATAATATCAGGTGTTAATTGGCTTCTCGATTTTGGTTTGCTTCTCTGCATTACTTCCCCAAGAGTAGACTGATCTTCTTCGATTTGATAAGGCACTCCATTACTCGACGTATAAAACACCTTTAGTAGCAGCCCCCCCATAACCATAATAAGGGTAGCATGACTCTAGACCCTGAATTCTCATCACCTCTTCAGAAAACCTCTTTTGCCACCTTGAGATTCCTTGGTTGGATGGCTACCTTCCTCCAAAGGATCCAATTCTCATCTTTCCTCCAATGCTTTGCTTGCTACTAGATGCAGCACGTAACTTGTTTCTACTATCGTCATCATTTGTACGAGGAACAAACTTGCGACCTATCATAACTGGTCCTTAAGAGGTGAAGACGACAAGTAGAGCACAACCATGCTCACCACTTGACTACATCTCCCTATCATAACTGGTGCTTAAGAGGTGAAAACAGCTAGTAGAGCACAACCATGCCTGCCACTTGACCAAGCTAGTAGAGCACAACCATGCTTTCCACTTGACCAAGCTTATCCCATCCCCCTATCATAACTAGTACTTCAGAGGTGAAGACAACTAGTAAAGCACAACCATGCTTGCCACTTGACCAACCCCATCCTCCTCTGAGCCTGCACGCTATCTTGTGGCCCATATTGGGCAAGGAGTCTCACCCTTCACAACACCGTTACTCAACCCTCAACCGCTCTATCTAAGGGCTTGGATGACTCAACAGGTAGCTCCGAATCTTCATCTCCACACTCCGACTTCCACCTCTCCTCCTCCTCCTCCTCCACTTTGCAAAGTCTTTTAGATGGTTGTTTTCTTTTGTGGACTTTGCCTAAAACACTCTAACTCACTTAGGTCCTTTATTGCCATTAAGACACTTAGATATCTTCATCAGTCAAAATGTCACATATATCCTTGATGTTTTCCTTTACCCAATTAGCTAACCCCATCCATCACTAAATCATTAAGCTATTTTATTAGTGCTTGCAACAACGATGTTGAAAATCATATCAACACAAAGTAGTACATTACAAAAAGTGTGAAGAGTATAGAACTAGTGAAGATCAATTAGCGTATGGTAAGTAATACAGGATAGATTTTTAAATGTCTAGAAATGACTCCTATTAAGCTTATACTGTACCACCTATATACGAGGGCCTTACCATTTGAAAATATAATATTTGGCTATAATTCTTATTTAATAAAAGTGTCACCGTAAGCCTCCCTCCATTTATTTGTACATAATACTAGAGAATCGAATGTGGGGTTTATCAACCATCCTAATTACCAGTAACGTTTGCATTTAGTTTCTTTATTTACCTATGCCAACGTTTAAATAACCTTCATTAACTAACCTTCGTTAAGCTTTAAGTTTTGTATACCGACCATTAGAGTTAGCTTGTGGCATTTTCGTATTTCACTTCACTTTGCCGTCGTATTTATTAATTCTCACTTTAGGATTGGCGTTAACCAGGTATCTATTTAATCCTTCCTAACCTTTAATCAACTTAGGTGAATCTCCACCAACAATACCTTATGAACCCTAATTATCTTTCATCAGCACCATTTACCTACGGCTCAACTCACCAACAACTCCAACAACTTGAGCTCTTTGGAGTTCCATCCGACTATCAACAAGCTACTATCTAGACTGTAGATCATGGGAAGCAAGGGACGCACATGTGTGTGCATCTCCAAGTAAGCTTGGATGAGGTCGACTGTTACTAGTTTTCCTTTTGACAACCTGACACACAGTAAATATTTCTACCTAAGGCACGGCCCGGTGAGCTTACTATGCTAATTATACATGTTTGACATGCCCATCAACCTCTACCTAACAAAATTAGATGTTTAGAGACGTACCTTTCCATCAAAGCGTTTATTGTCCATAACAGTAGCGCAGGAGGCGGTCGATCTGTTCATTACCAGCAACACAAATTATAAGTTCCAAGGTTAAACTCGAGTCATCAATATTTACATGCAGTTAACAGAAGTGATATCATTTCTAATCAGATCAGCGTTAATCACGACTGCAGATTTGCACCTTCTAGTACACTGATCTAAACGACCTTAAGATGTGTGCTGCAACTCCTCTTCCATGAGTTAATCAAAATGCGATGGATTAAGTTAATGATCACATTCCAAGGTTTACAAATCACTTGCTAATTGTCACCGGTGGCGCGGGATCCCTTGTAGCTGAGTGCCATTGATTTACTTGCGCCAACCTCCTTCTTCGACCTACAGCATACAAGGAAACATTCCATGAAACTTCATCAGCAGTTGATAATGATGGATCCGTGTTAAATAAGCAGAACTGAGGGTAGCGTGACTATGAATGAGTTAAGATCAGCGGCCTACCTGAGTTAATCACGCGCGCAACCTTCCTGGCGAGAGAAACCGCGTCGCGATGGATGGCTCTGGCAGCGGCGGTGGTGATAATACAGCGGTGGGGAGGGGGCGGGAGTTGGTGGGAGAAGTCGGTGGGCGGTTTGAACAGACAGCGATGCGACTTGGAAGATGAGAGAGAATCAGAACAAACATCAGACGAAGACGACGGTGAAGTGAAGAAGAGTGCCATGATCGTAATGCAGAGCTTGAGGGAACCAAAAATATGGAGTGGATACTCCTGAGTACTGTATTTGAGCCTACCGCCTTGGACCTTACTCTAACTAGTTTAAGCGATAATTAAAAAATGGCCGCAAAGCCGCGTATTGCGTATTGGGTCATCAGAGTATGCTTGCGCAGGCACCGTGGAAGGGGTTCCTTGCTGCGCACGCAACGCGGCAGCATGCACCAGCTTTAAAAAATTGGGCCTTAGAGCGCGGCCTTGCATGTGTTAGGCTTTGGCAGCAATGCGCATGCGAGTTGAATCTTTTTTTTTTCCAACTACCCTTAGAACCAAGAAGATTCTCCTGTAGTTACACCGTTCTTAGTAAACACATGCTGAGTGCACTTTATTCGATAAAGTTTTTTTTTTGGGGGGGGGGGGGGGGTTTGAACCCAGGACTTTTGGTCCCAGGCAAATCATCTCATTCCCTAAAGAGAGGGGCGGGAGAGGGAGCGCTAAAAAGAGGAGAAGAGGGAAAGAGAGAAAAGGGTGGGAAGAGTGAAGAGAGGGAGAGAGAGAGAGAGAGAGAGGATGATATGCATAATAAATACAAAATGTGACGATAGAAAGAGGAGAAGACCAGAGGTGAGATAGAGAGAAGAGGACGAAAAGAGAGAAAGAGATCAAGAAGATCTAATAAAGTAGGGAGAAAAAGAAAAAGATGTCTAATTTTTCTCAAAAACTTAAACGTGTGGTAATTTTTAGTACAAAATCCTTACCCTTCACTCGTCTTGTTCGAGCATTCCCCTTGCCTTTACTTTAAAAAAGTGATGTTGGAGTAGAGCTAGCTCCACCAAGAAGTTCTATGTATTGCCAAGTTGGTAAGGAATTGGAGCTCCATGGTTGAGGTCACAAGTTCAAATCCTAGCTAGTTACAAATGGTGGGGGTACTTGGGGTAACATAAACCCACCTTCTTTAAACAAAGGAAAGGCTATATTGTATGAATTATAGGACTTCTTTTTTCTCGAGAAATAGATCCTTCTATTAGTTAATGAAAAAATAATCACGATGGGCTAAATACAACCATGAAGGGCTAGATACAACCTCGCCTCATATACAAGGCGGGGATCAAATAATCAAAAGGTGAAGAAAGATGCACTTCCTCTCCAGTTGGCTGCTCTATGAGAAGAAAGCTATCTCATACAGGGGGAGGGGGGGAGGGAATAACCACACAAGTAGTTTGTAATGCCAAGTGGGATCATCTCCTCTATCGGTGAGAAAAGGGGCTGGCTGCTAGAGCCTCAGGAAAGGTTTGTGCCGCTTCCGCATGTGGGCAGAGCCACCTTGCAACTTTCTCCACTGATCGTGGAAGGGATGGATAATGTCGAGCCAAATGCTTTTGATGGACTCCACAAGCCGAGTGTGGGTACCCTAGATGGCTTTATTACATCTAGCTCGCCATATGTACTAGGCTACAACGCCACCCATCTCTAATATGAGCCCGATCTCTAGTGGTCAATAGATGGGGTTGTGACTTAACTAGTAGAAAGAGGGGAAAGACTCTATTGTACAAATTCTAGGACTAAACTATTAGAGAGAGAGGGGAGGGAAGAGAGAAGAGGGAGGGACACAATATATATACGTAGAGAGAGGAGGAGAGAAAGTGTTAGATATCCGTAACGCCGCTACGGGCGTTACCACGAGAGGGGACGGCCTCTGGCTCACCACCCAGCCATAGAGGAAGAATGAGGATTGCCCCTCATCCCCCAGGCTATATAGTGTGTGGCTTGCCGTCCACACTAGCCTGGCCGCCCATGACTACGCATGGGCGTCCTCTCCCACTGAACCCCGGATATGGCCATCCGCGTCGGTCACACAGGCATTACAGCCTACGTGACATTACCCCCCCTTAAGAAGAGTTTTCGTCCTCGAAAACAAACTGGGGAAACCTTTTGGAAATTGCACTACGGCGTTCCCAGGTAGCTACCTCCTCATCCCTATCTGTCCATTTAACAAGTACCTCCTGGTACGCTTTATGTCGGGTCTGTCTATCACGATATTGTAGAATCTTTTCAGGTTCATGTGGTATCTTTGGTAGCTCTATCAAGTCCACCAAAATCTCTGGAGAAATTGCGTTCTCTAACCTGTGAACTGATTTCTTCAGTTTACTGACATGGAAGACAGGATGGACTTGAGAACTCTCCATTAACTCAAGTTTATATGCTACGTCTCCAATCTTCTTAAGGATTTTAAAAGGACCACAATATCTCGGAGAAAGTTTATCACACTTTCCCGTTTTCATGGTTTCTGACTGCCCAGGAACCTTGAGGAATACAAAGTCACCTTCTGCAAAGGTCACCTTTCTTCGTCCTTTATCCGCATAAGTTTTAGCGCGATCCTGAGCGCTACGAATGCTCTCACGTGTGGCTCTGAGCATATCATTCATATCTTCAAGGAAATCCTTGACAGATTGAATCTTCTCCTTTTCTAGGCCTACAGTCATTGGAGATCTCGGCTGGAATCCATACATTAACATGAATGGTGTAAATCCAGTTGCTGAGTGTTTAGAGCTGTTATAGGCAAACTCCAGTAAGGGTAAGTACTCTTCCCAATTAGATTGCTTCTTACTAACATAAGAACGCAACATATCCTCTAGAATTTGGTTAACTCTTTCAGTTTGACCATTAGACTCCGGATGATCTGCCGTACTCATACTCAGAGTAGTATCCAGCTTTTTGAAGACTTCCCTCCAAAAATGACTGTTGAACTTTCTATCTCTATCCGACACTATATCTGCGGGCAGGCCATATAGCTTGTAGAGATGTTCAATAAAGAGTTTTGCCAACTCTGGCGTTTTAACAGTTTTCTTCGTGGCAATAAACTTTGCCATTTTAGTTAACCTGTCCACTACCACCCACACCGAGTCATTCCCTCGACTCGTCTTGGGTAAACCAGTAATGAAATCCATGGAAATGCTTTCCCATTTCCCTTGAGGAATCTCCAGCGGATGGAGTAGTCCTCCAACCTTAAGACGTTCATGTTTATTGACCTGGCACTTATTGCATTTCAGCACATAAGTCTGGACGTCCTTAAATAAACTAGGCCAATAAAACTGTCTTTTTACTAGTGCATAGGTCTTCTGAATCCCGGGATGACCCGCACTTGGACTATCATGACTTTCTTTAAGAATTTGGGCTCGAAAGTCACCAATAGTTGGTACACATATTCTACCCTTGTAGAGTAAGTACCCGTCGTCAATGGAGTAATTAGCATATTTCTCCCCCCGACGAAGTTTATCACTCCCCTTTGAAGCCGTGGCAGTCAAAGGTGATGAAGGGCCTACGTCAGAACTCTCCGGTTCCAAACTATACCCAGAAGACACGGCTAGTCTCTCCGGACTAACTCTCGCTTCCCTTCCCGTTGCACCTTCGGCCAGTCTCTCCGAACTACCAATACGTGCCAACGAGGGAGGTGGTCGTGTCTGTGAAGAAGTGCGTACGTGTACAGCGCGCCAGACCTCTGTAAAAGATGGATCGTGCTCACATAAACCACGTAGGGACTCCAAGAAATCATTCTTGAAGACTGTGAAACTAAGTTCATTAATCAGTGGCATGCGACTAAGTGCATCTGCTATACTTACCTTTCTGGTAACGTATCTGAAGGTCAAACTCCTGTAGAATCTCCGCCCACCGAGCTTTTCTACCCTTCGGTTCATTTTGACTTGAAAGCCATTTCAGACTTTCATGGTCCGTCCGGACCTCAAAAGTGGCACCATATAAATAGTGTCTCCACTTTTTCAGTGCATGAACTATCGCTAGTAACTCTCGCTCGTAAGCCGAGTAGTTATGCTGTGCACGATCTAACTTTTTACTTTCAAATGCAATTGGGCATCCCCTTTGCATAAGTACGGCCCCAATGGCCTCATTACTAGCATCTGTTTCCAAAACAAATGGCTCATTCGGATCGACAATTGTCAAAACAGGTGCAGCTGCTACGGTCACCTTGAGCTTGTCAAAGCTTTTCTGTTGGGCGTCCCCCCAACTAATGTTTTTTGTTTTTGATCGTTACTGGTTAGTCAACGGGACTGCGATCTTCGCGTAGTCCTTCACATACTGTCGGTAGAACCCCGACATGCCAAGAAAAATCTGCAGTTCCTCGAGATTTTTTGGCGCTGGCCATTTAAGAATAGCCTCTACTTTTTCTGGCTCCATCCGCGTATCATCGGCGGATATAATATGGCCAAGGTAGTGAATTTCTGTTTCAAAAAATTCACATTTGCTTTTCTTTGCAAATAATTTGTGCTCTCGCAACAACTTGAACACTAGACGCAAATGCTCTATGTGTTTTTTCTGTGTCTTACTGTACACAAGAATATCATCTAGGAAAACTACTACGAATTTTCCCAGATATGGACGTAAAATACTGTCCATCAGCGTCATAAACGTCGCTGGAGCATTGGTTAGCCCAAATGGCATAACCAAAAAACTCAAAATGCCCGAAACGGGTCCTAAATGCTGTCTTCGCAACATCTTCTTGTTTAATTCTAACCTGATGATACCCAGATCTCAGGTCTATTTTCGTGAAGTATCTCGATCCATAGAGTTGATCAAACAACTCATCCATGCGTGGCATCGGATACTTGTTCTTAATCGTTATCTGATTAAGAGCCCTATAGTCTATGCACATCCGCATAGATCCGTCTTTCTTCTTTACCAGAAGAATAGGCGATGCCCACGGACTTGAACTAGGCCGAATAAAGCCTTTGTTCAAATATTTCGTTAATTGTTTTTCCACCTCCTGTGCCTCGGAGTGGCTTAATCTATAAGCAGGTTTGCTTATAGGTTTTGATCCTGGCATAACTTCGTCCATGGTCTACTTCCCTAGATGGTGGTAAACTATCTGGTAAATCATCAGAAAAAACATCCTGAAATTTCTCTAATAAATTCGTTAAAGTATCTACGTACTTTTTCTTTAATGTCTCATTCACCTTGGATTTTTTCTTGTTTGAATCACATGCATGCCAAACAGGGTTTTCAAACAGTGGGTCTCGTCCAAGGTTATTTTGTTTTTCTTGTTTGTCTACGCAAACATCATTTATCGTTTCATCTACGAAAACAGAATTCAAAAGAGGGTAACAAGCATATACCTCTGCTATCTGGTCTCTGCGGACCGCTGTACACAACTCCATGGAGGAAATAAGTGGTGTGACAGGGACAGTACGGTCGCCCTGCAGGGTGATGACTCTGCCTCCATGCTCAAAACGTAGCGTATTATGTAAGTAATTCCGAGCTAGACTAGGGCCCAAGCCATACAGCCACTCCCTGCCTAGATATACGTCTGCTCTGGCTAAGTGCATGACCTGAAAGTCAAGCGGAGCCTTGTAGTCTTGCATAGATAATGGGACCCCCAATACTACGGTCTTCCATACCGTTTTGTCATATCCGTTGGCTAGGCCAACAGTATACTCATGATCACTCCGGGTCTCAGTCAATCCTAACTTCTTGACTAACGAGTAGTTCAAGAAGTTGTGACTAGCTCCATCATCAATAAAAACTGTGACTCTACGGCCACCTATGGTGCCATACATGCGCACCATGTCATGCGGACCTACAGTAGGCTGCCACATCGCTGGTGTCACTGAACAAGCGTGATGCTCATCACAATGACACACTGTCACCTCTCTGAACTCTGCGGAACTGAGAGGGAGTCTCTGCACTGTATGCAACTGCCTAGAAGATTTACCATCTTTTTTGGGCTCGTTGCCACTCGTGCTGGCTTTAGGCTTTGGACACTCAGCCTTCGTGTGTCCTACTTCATTGCAATTAAAGCAGCGATTTTCCTTTCGCGCTTTAATATATTGCTCTTTCTTTTGGTTTTTGGTGTCTCTTTTTTTCCTGGATGGTCGCGATTTTTTAGACCAATGACCACCCTGTCCTTCCTGGTCCGTCCTATCGCCTTGTTTGTCACTGCGGAACTCTTTTCTTTTGAGGCATGACCTCCTCTTTTCACTACCCTCGGCCCTGCTAGAACCACCACACGCACTACGGCGCTTGATGTCATCGAATATCTGTGCATATTGAATTGCCTCTGCTAAGTCTTTAGGCTGTAGGGGTTCTACGTACTCAAGGTAATCATCTTTGAGGCCTCTCTTAAAGCCTCGCAATGTCTGGAATGCATCGATTCCCTTTAGCTTGAGTACTATCTCCCTGTAGTTTGAGATGTACTGAGTTAGGGATTTGTTCTCCATCGAGCACTTGTCCCATAACTCCCAGCTTCTCTCTGTCTCATTAACAGGCAAAAATTCTTGTCGAAACATTGTTTCAAATTCCGTCCAAGTGGCAGGGCGAGTTGTCAAACTCATCCACCACTTGTACGCTTTGCCGGTTAATGAGAGGCTAGCCTCTACAGGCTGTATACGGCTAGGCTGCTGTCGCAGCGCGTGCAAATCTGACCACTTCGCTAGAAACATATTGACTGAGTCCTTGTTTCTCTCCTTCTCCTCGCCACCAAAACTAGGCGGCTTTAAGTCTTTTAACAACGACGAAGCTGTTGCTACGGACGGCCCCGCAGGCGCATCGGCCTGTATTCCTGCAACCACTGGCGAGGCTACGCTCACCCGCGCCGCAGGAGCTCGGCTACCACGAGGAGTCGGAGTATTAGCCGAGGCGGCTATCAGTGCATCTAACCGTGTGGAGATGCTCTGTAGCATCGTGACTAAATCAGCCTGGACTTTACCCATAGTGTTCAATTTGGCATTAAGATATTTAAATAGTCCACTAGAGAGCTCCGTCTCTCGGTCAAGACATCAGCAGGGTCCAGTAGGTCATAGTCATCGTCGTCATAATCCAAGAGGTCCTCCTCGGTCCCCTCGGCGACGTCAGTGTTCATGTCCTCTGGCTCATCGGCCAGAAAGGGGTCATCAGCCAATGCGGCCGCTGCGGGCTCGCTGGGTCCTAAGACGGGGTCAATAGACGAGGAGAGCACTGGAGAGCACTGGCGGATCACGAGTGATCGCTAAGCGCGCTCCGGACCGAACAACGGTCGGGTGTGTACGGCCTGACAATTCGGTCGGGGTCAAACCCACGACCGAGGACAAGAGACTGGAAAAACCTAGAGAAGTAGAAGGCGGTGGGGACACACTACGCCTAGCATACATTTTTAATTCTTGCAAAAATAATGCGAGAAGTCGGAAATTACTAAAAAAAACGCTAATAAAAATGAGCAATGGTGGAGAGAGAATAATAGTCACCCCCCTTTACGGTCGCCTGTCGAATTGTTGTGCGTTGCGGCCTCTACAAGGATGCTTCCGGGATGCTCCGATCCACGAGAAAAATGCCTGTAACTCATAACAAGAATTTAAATGATCGAGAGGTGCCTTGACGGGATTATTTCATGCGGGAATTATTCTCCTCCCTAGCCGAGAGAGAGGGTTTCCTTGAATTTTTTGATTTTTAATTTTCAAGAAATGAATAATGAAATTTATTTTTTAAAAAATAAATATATTTTTTCTTTTTTTTTTCTGGTCGTTAGAGGGTTGGCTGGCGTTTGCTGTCCGTCAGTCTCGCCGGCTGTTTGGTGGCCCTTGGCCGCCGCCGCCGCCGTTGGCTGGCTGGCGCCGCCGCTCCCGCTGGTCGCCCATGGCTGGCCTGGCTGGCTGGCCGCCGCCGCCCGCTGGCCGGCCTGGTTGGCTGGCCGCCGGCCTTAGTCATGTTAGAAGACGACGACGACGACGACGCTCCCGTAGTACATCTAACGTGGACAAAACCACCACCAGCCCCGACGCTGCCGCTCTCGTAGTGCCCATTCGTTTGCTGTGCTGCAAGTGGTTTGGACTTCGGAGCTGATTGAGAGAACGTGTGTGTTGCGGTTCAATTGACTATCCAGAACCTCCTTGGGGCCTTGAATCACAGATAGGAGAGGAGAGCGACTATGGCATATCGCTTGGCCTGTGAGGCTGCGCATTTCTTCAATGTTTCCAGCTTTGCCCTACAGGCGTAAGCATAGGAGAGTTGGTGGTTTGCTGCTTGGGGCAAACCACCCCACACCTTGCACAGGACCTTATGCCAAGCACTCCGGCGAATAAGAGGTTTTCGCCGCCCCACCCCCCACACACAGCGTGTGTTTCCAATGTTTTCATGGGGCTGGTCTGCGCCCCCCCACTTCAACACACGTTCAAATCCTTTTACAGTTTTGCGCAGCATTTCCATTCAACGCAAAAAACAAAAAGAAAACAAACAAATTTTGCTTACCTCGATGCTGTGTGTGACGGGGAGAGAGAATCAGAGAGAGAGAAAGAGTTCTTCCCTTCAAAAGTCTTGGCCCTCCTTCCTCCACACACTCCCTTGTGGAGATAAGGGTGAGGAGATTGTGGATGAAAACCATCAAGTGGGCTCCGGTCTCCCGTTCACGCGCGGACTCGCACGATCCCTTCGAACCATGCTCTGATACCAGTGTTAGATATCCGTAACGCCGCTACGGGCATTACCACGAGAGGGGACGGCCTCTGGTTCACCACCCAGCCATAGAGGAAGAATGAGGATTGCCCCTCATCCCCTAGGCTATATAGTGTGTGGCCTGCCGTCCACACTAGCCTGGCCGCCCATGACTACGCATGGACGTCCTCTCCCACCACTGAACCCCGGATATGGCCATCCGGTCTGCCGCCGCCGTCGGTCACACAGGCATTACAGCCTACGTGACAGAAAGTGAGGAAGGTGATGTATATGTAGAGAGAGAGGGAGAAGGTGAAGAGAAAGAAGAAGAAGAAATAGAATTAATAAGAAGAAGAAAGAGTTAATAATAAGAAGAACAAGGAAAGAGAGTTTAAAAATAGAGGAGGAAATAAAATGAAGTTCCTTATATCGCAATACGACTTTACGCGTGTGCCATGTTGGAGAAGTCTACATGCAATGAATAAAGAGAGCATAAGAAAACACGTAGAAAACACATGAGCTCCACAGCATCGAGCAACATCAAAGCCAAAGCAGATACGCAGATTCGCTTCCTCTCTTGTTTTCAATTGAAGGCCAAAACTACAGAGAACGGCATGATTAAACATGACCACGCCAGAACTTCAGAAAACACCGGACGAATATAGATTAAACATCATGGTCACACTCACCTCAGATCTGCATTCAATTCGCGTTTCCAATAAAGCCGATAATGATAGAACCACTATAATGTGTTTTATAGAAAAATAGAAAAATTGGGACAGAGCCCTGAGAAGCACAAAGGAAAACATTCCTCAGTAAGGTCTCCTGCCTTGGTTACGATCACTTCACCGTTGTAACAGGTTATAAGGCACGGATCAGGTCGGGAGACAAGGATCAGGTCGGGAGACAAGGCGCGGCATTCGTATATTAATAACACCTGCTTCGCCGAACTGTGGCGGAGCTAACACCGGCGGCCTCTTAAACATAGCAAAGGCTGTACTCGCCCTGATTTCTCCGCTTAGAGAGTAGCTGTCGCAGAGCAACTCCTGTGTGTGTGAAGACTTCAGGTTAGCGGCCGTTGGCGTGGAGCAGACCGCTTTGTTATCCCATGATTTGAAAACCGCCTTCATTAGCAAAGGCCAGCCTACGAGCTCCTAGTTTGGCACCTCAACGTCTCGCTCCTTTCTCTGACGCATCAAAAACCCTAAGCTGCAGTTCCTCCCAACTGCTCACAATGCTATCATCTAGCTGTTGATCATGTTCACACAAGTAGCCTCGCTTAACACTCAGCACTTGTGTGTCGCTCCTATGAGATTAAAAAGTATCCAAGTCATACTCTGCAGGACGAGTAGTTTTGCGAAACAACATAAAGAGTGGCAGAATTATGATCATACCTTATAAGAGAGCGAGAATTCGTGTTTACGAGTGCGAGAGATATTGAGTGGGGTAGAAAATGTTTCAGAGGACTACTGCCTTACAGATTGCGTAGAAGAACTTTCAGCTCGTCGTGTGTGTGAGAGGAACTTTCAGCTCGTCGTGTGTGTGAGAGGAAGAGATCGAGAGATATATATATATATATATATATAGAGAGAGAGAGAGAGAGAGAGAGAGAGAGAGAGAGAGAGAGAAACAGAGTATGAGATCAATGGATCAGTTGGAGAAGTTTCAGATCGGACTTGTAATTACTGACTTATGATCAGTAGAAGAAGTATTAGATCAGACTTGTAATTCCAGCCTTACAAAGTAGTTGATGATGAGAATTCAGTGGTGCCTAAAGACTTGAACACATTACGCAACCTGCAACCAGCTTTTGTCAATTGAATGATTATTGATTTTTCCGGCCCACTGCCAGAAAGGCGTGGACTGGAGTGCCGTGGACGAACGTCTTTCTGGCATGGACTGGAGTGCCGCGGACGCACGTCTACCTGTACGCAACTCGTCGGCATCGTGGTGGGGACGTGGGCACTGGGCAGCGAGGACTCAGGTGGCTAAGGCAGCAAGGACGACATCGGACAACGGCCTCTAGAATTCAGTAATTTCTAATGACTAGTGCAATGGCCCGTCTCCAATTGGTAGCAGGTAGGACGCTAGGAGCTTGGTATACCATTCAAAAGACAACTGTAGCATTATGACATGCCTCATTGTGTGTCTCTCCCCTTCAGCATTGTAACGCACACATATAGACTCTCTCTCTGTAGCATTATGACATGCCTCATTGTGTGTCTCTCCCCTTCAGCATTGTAACGCACACATATAGACTCTCTCTCTCTCTCCCCGCAACGAACACACACACATATAGACTCTCTCTCTCTCAAGCACCGCTAATGAGAGGCAATTGCACAGCTAATGAGAGAAGCAATTGCCTCCACGTTTCAACCTTTTGTCTCATTGTGTGTCTCTCCCCTTCAGCATTGTAACGCAGACATATAGATTCTCTCTCTCTCTCTCTCCCCACCGCAACAAACACACACATATAGACTCTCTCTCTTAAGCACCGATAATGAGAGAAGCAATTGCCTTCACGTTTCAACCTGCACGTAAGTTAACAATTCTTGTGTGAGAGAGAGAATATAGCTATGTGAGAGGGAAGATGCACCCTCCGCAGGGTTTCAAATTGCATGCAAGCAAATAAAGCCCATGAGAGAGAGAGAGAGAGAGAGAGAGAGAGAGAGAGAGAGAATGCTAATGTGAGAGAGCTCCATGCTTAGAGTTTGCCAAAAAATAAGCTCTACGCAAGCACTTGCACACAAAATACTAAGCCCGAGAGAGAGAGAGAGAGAGAGAGAGAGAGAGAGAGAGAGAGAGAGAGAGAGAGAGAGAGAGACTTACCTTTGTGTGTGGGGGAGAGAAGGAAAGAGCTATGGGAGTTGCAAGCAAGAAATGTATGAGAGAGATGGTCGTTGTGTGTGTGTAAGAAAGAGAGAGATTGATGAGAGAGAGATTGCCACCCTTTAACAATTTGAATTAGTCTTTTAGGACTACCACCCTTAAACTATTTGGATTAGTCTTTTAGAACTTCAACATGGCCCCCCATATGCACTTTAATTTGAATTTTAACCTCTCTCTATGTAAGAAAGGATCGTTCTCCTACCCCTCATCATTTGCATGTGGAACCAAGAAAAGTGAAACAAAGTTCTTGATATTAGATAGTAGATGTCTTGCCTAGTAGATGCCTAAAAAACTCATCACGTGGTAGTAAGAAAAGTCAACATGGCTTCTCCTTTTATGTATAGTAAGATAAGAAGGCCACCCCAAGTTCTAACTAAGTGATGTTTTTTGAGTAATGCAGATGAAGGTACCTTGTAAGCCTTCATTTTTGAAGTCCAATGTAAGGTTATCTTGGCTCTCACCTCACTAATTTAATCTCTAGTATCTATTCTACCCTTTTATCAAAAATTTAGAATGCAAGGTTTGAACTTTGCACTTTGTAAATGGGCATGAGAAAAAGTGATATATCAAATCAAGCATTAAATCAAGTAGTCACAACTTGCAGGGTTTAGAGATGGAGAGGTCCCAGGTGCATGAAAATGTGGCGGTATCCTCGAGGGGCTTCTACATTTCCTTTCCTTCCTCTTGTCCAGGAGGCTAGGAAGAAAAAGCAATGTTGCACTATAGGGACAAGCCATGTCCCTACAACCTCTTGTTGTAGGGTTGTTATGGCCAAGATTTTAGGATTTTTATTTAAAACCTAGTAGATTTGCCAAATTTTGTAGAAAAAAATTGGAAGATAAAAAATTGAAAGATACCGTTTACAAGGTACTTCATTTCTACTTTATGTAATGAACCTATTTCCTTTGAGGAAGCACAGGATGATGATCATTGGTGGATGCATGCTATGTAGGATGAGTATAACTCTATACTGCCCTTTTGCTGGGCATACCCCTTTGCAACAAGTTTGGCCTAGCGATCAATGCTACCATCTGCTTTGCGTTTTAACTTCTAAACCCACTTAGTACCAATGGCCTTCTTGCCATGAGGTAGATTTGTCAAATACTAGGTGCACCCACATCTCGTATGACTACCATTAGGTGTCTCATTGCTTTGGTAGCACATCATGGGTGGAATGTACATTAGTTGGATATTAAGACTACATTCTTGAAGGGTGATTTACATTAGTTGGACATTAAGACTACATTCTTGAATAGTGATTTACATTAGTTGGACATTAAGACTACATTCTTGAATGGTGATTTACATTAGGAGGTGTATGTATCGTAGTCTCCTGGTTTTTTTGTGAAAAGAGAAGAGTCTAAAGTATGCAAGTTGAAAAAGGCTCTTTATGGCCTTAAGCAGCATGGTATGAGAAGATTCATGCATACTTGGTTGCAAATGATTTTTGCAACAATCCAACAAAGAGTACCCTCTATGTGAAGAGGAGTAAGGACACATTTGTGGTCATCGTTCTATACATTGATGACATGCTACTCATCACGGGACTCGATATAGATCAAATTTTAGCCTTTAAGGCTGATTTGCAATCATCGTTTGAGATGATTTGCAATCATCGTTTGAGATGTCTGATTTGGGGCCCTTGCATTACTATTTGGGGATTCAATTTATGCAGTGGCATTGCTATGCTACAATCTAAATATATACAGATGCTATTGAAGAGGTTTAATCTTGAATGTTGTAAACCCGTGGTGGCTACGCCTATGGAGGTAGATACTTGACTGTCTTCAAGATGCATGAGACTCTTTTAATGCTAGTTTGTATTAGCAGGCTATTGGATCCCTTCTTTATGTGTGCAACATGAGGCCAGATATATAGTATGTGTGCAACACGAGGCCAGATATATAGTATGCAGACTCACAATTGAGAAGATTTATGCATAGCCCAGGTATGAAGCATTGGTAGATTGTTAAGTGGATTTTTTGCTATTTACAAGGCACTTAGTATTTTGGATTATTTTATCCAAAGGGGAGTGAGTCACAACTGCATGCTTTCAGCGATTCAGATTGGGCTGGATCTTATGACACACGAGTGTCCACTAGTGGGTTTTGCTTTTGCCTTGGTGATTCATGTATATCATGGTTCAGCAAGAAGCAGCCTACAGTTGTCACTTCCAGCTATGAAGCTGAGTACAGGAAGGGTAGATCTTATAGCTAGTAGAGTGTGTGTGGCTCACACGTTTTATGGCTGATTTGGGAGTCATCTAGCACTACAAATTTCACTCACAGCCAGAGCGCATTAGCAGTTGCGAGGAACCATGTGTTTCATGCTCGCACTAAGAACATTGAGGTGCATTACCACTATGTCCGGGAAAGACTCTTTGCAGCAGAAATGAGCTTCGTCTATGTGCCTACACATGACAACATGGCAGATTTATTCACAAAGGCTCTTCCTCGTGAAAAGTTGGAAGCTTTTCATAAAGCTTTGGGCTTACTACCTTTTTAGGATTGATTGGCCATATCTTGTACATGTTCAGATCATCACTCTAGGGGGGATTTGTAGCATTATATGGTAGTGATGTGTGAATGCACTTAGGACTGCTCGGGTACTTTTTCCCTCACTAGGAGGTTTTTTCCCTCACTAGGAGGTTTTTTCCCCCGTGCATATGTACACCCTCTTATCTACTCATTTTGGGGTGTGTACTTATCTTTTGTATCTAGTACACATTTTATTATTCTAATCTAGTGAGTTTGTGTGCTCTCAAGCTTCTCTATCTTGTGTGTGCATTGTTTCAACCCTAACCCTAACTCCAACAACATCCGCACCCTTCTCACCTTTGAACACATCAGATCCAAAATCAGCCATTGGTCTTGCTCAGCACGTGGACTCCAACCTTTTGACCAAAGTCCTAACAAAATCCTTTTGATCCTTAGTGGGGGCACCAAACTATGTGTGGTGGTTGGGTGATGGCCTCTACTACACCACTAATAGACACAAGAAGAAGACGTATTGGGATCAAGATTGGAAGACATAGAAATCCCAGCACTCTAATTGCATTTTGTAGCAACCAAGTGACACAAAGGAACCAAAGGAGTCTCCGAGCCTCGAGTCACATTAAACTGACCCAAAGCATCATTCATGAGCCCCAATGATATTTGCTCTCCAAAATGTCGGTTCTGTTTTGGTTGAAAATTTGACTCATGCCCTTCATTGTTATCTATGCCCCCACCTTCCATTGCAAATGTCAAGCTTCTTGAGGGTTAGCTTTGGGGAGTGGTATGCATGGTTGGTGCCACTGTATCATTAGGAGTGGCAACAAAAACATTTGAGTCCCCCTCTATTTTTGGCTCTTCTTCCATGGTCCCATCCTCGAAGGCCTCATCATCAATATAAGGACCACGTTTAGGCCTTCTCCTATGTTTCTTAGGAGAAGTGTAGTGCATATTTTTAGAGGTGGCCTCTTCATAAAATGCGAGCCTTTTTGTTAGAGGACCTGCCCACAAATTCACGACTTCTTGACCACATTGGTACACTTTCACCTTGCCCCTGCACTAGGGACCCATGTGAAAATTGTTCTCATAAACCCGTTGTTAAGAGCATGAATTTAAGGAGTAAGCATGTATGTGGATGAAATAGGGTAACATTTCAAAACAAAAGCATGTGGACATAAAAAACATTCTTCAAGACCTGAATAAAAATATTTTCTAAAACATTTAGATTACATTAAAACATTACTAGCAAAGACATCTCTTCATTTTATGAAAAAAAAGAACATAGTGCTTTATGATTTCGAACCCTATACCGCTCATTTACATACCCTTATTTGCTACCATTTACAACAAGCTGGAACAACTAATTGCACATATTTTAACTAGCTCTAGCATCCACATTGGTAAAGACAACAAGATAGATAGGACCACAACAACTCTTGAACTCAAATAGGACTCCATTGAGAGAATTGATTCTACTTAAATGTGGTAAAGATTTACTATAAACATGTGTGTGTTTTTGTATGCATGGGTGTATGTGTGTGTGTGTGTTTTGTATGTATATGTGTATTGGTATTTGTGTATTTGTATGCGTGGGTGTATTTGACAAAAAAATAGGACCACCATTGGAGATAAATACAAATTTTTGTATAAATGTGTGAGATATACCAAAAATTGCAAGAGACCCTTGTGTTATCAATGCCGGCTTTTTCTTAGAGATACTTCAATAATAACAAAGGGTCCGCGGCCACAAAAATACACTTCCGCCACAAAAACATTAATTAAATATTTCAATAATAAAAGATGTACTTCCATCACAAATTTTTTTATATTTAGAGTCACTGTTTCTAGCTAGCACCTAAAAAGTGGAGGCAAACACTCTCACACCCATATATACATAGTAACCACAAGATTGAAATGATATGATTTGGGTTTGTGTGTGGGAGATAAGTACATTTATATTTGTATCTATGTTTATATTTATGTAAGTATGTAAGCTTATATATTAGTATGTAAGTATATGTAGATATATGTAGGTATATGTATATAAAAGTATATCTAGATAAATGTAGATATATAATTATTTATGTAAGTATTTTATGTGTGTGTATAAGTATGTAACTATATAAGTATATAATAAGTATAAAAGTATGCTTAAATTTATTTGTATATAAGTATATAATTATGCTTTATTTATATATGTAAGTATGCTTATATATATAAGCATACTTGTATATATAAGCATACTTATATATACAAGTATAAATTTATTTGTATATAAGTATATAATTATGCTTTATTTATATATGTAAGTATGCTTATATATATAAGCATACTTGTATATATAAGCATACTTATATATACAAGTATGCTTATATATATAAGTATTCTTATATATAAGTAAGTATGCTTATATATGTAAGTTATAACAAAAATAAAAAACTATTGTGTAAATGTGTGTGTGTGTGTGTGTGTGTGTGTGTGTGAGAGAGAGAGAGAGAGAGAGAGAAATAAATCAAATATTTTATCTATATGTGTGTGTGTAAAAAATTAAAAATAACCCAAAAAACAAAAAAAGTTTCCCAAAAAAGCAAAAAAAATTCACTAATAAAACTTGAAAAAAACCAAAAAAAACTAAAAACATTCCAAAAAAAAAACAAGCAGGCCATAGGCCTTGGTCTATGTCCACAACCATGGCTAGAGCACGTAGACTATCCATGTTTGCGCGGATGGCTTGTGTGCTGTAGCCATGGCCATTGTGGCCATAGACCATGGCAAATGGTCATGGCATTGAGAACTAACATTTTTTTTTTTGCAGGTTACCTTGAGGGGCAGAGGACGGTGGGTGAAATGGATCGAAGGGCGGGCATGGGCGGCAGGCGAGCTGGACTAGAGGGCAGCGTGGGTTTATATGATGAACAAAACTCCTACTGCAGCCATACATGATGTGACACAAGAGGAGAAGTTTACTAGCAAGAAACCTCATTTGTCTCACTTGAAAGTTTTTGGATGTATTGCATATGTGCATGTGCCAAATGAGTTACATACCAAGCTAGATCCAAAAGCAAAAAAATGTGTGTATATTGGGTATTCCCTTGAGCAAAAGGGATATAGATGTTATAATCCTGTTACACGTGAATTGAGGGTATGCAGTGATGTTGTATTTGATGAGATGAGTAGCTGGTATGCTACTAAAAAGGATGTTGTTGGGGTTTTCATGTAAGTGGAAATGTGGGTGCATAGAATGCAAGCCAACAATCACAGTCATTGAGTGGACCAGGAGAGTCATCATCCAGCGATTCTATTGTTGATAGACCATGGAGTGGTAGGCTCCATCATAATACCAGTCCTCAAACTATAGTTGGTACATCACATAAAGGCAAAGAGAAGGTGGTTGAGTCCCTTGGTATGGTTGACATTTCTATAGGGCATTCTCTTTGTTGATGGGAAATTCTAGTGGCTCAGGGATGAGCCTTGATGAGAAGCTTGGGTGACATTTCTACAGGGCATTCTCTTTATTGATGGGAAATTCTAGTGGCTCAGAGATGAGCCTCAATGAGGACACCTGGTGTGAAGAAGGCTATGGAAGCCATGAATGCAAAGTTACAAAGATTTGGAAGACTCAAAAATCTTGTGCAAAGGTTGACTTATGATGGTTATGTGGCACATCACTATGTGTATATGGCAAAAGTTGTGCAGGTTGTAGAACCCACATGTTTTGATGAGGCTATTGGAAATGTGTGTTGGGAGAAAGATATGGATGAGGAGACAGATGCATTGTATGGAAATGAGACTTGGGATTTGGTGCCATTGCCTGAAGGCAAGAAAGCTATTGACTGTAAGTGGGTGTATAAGGTGAAACATAACAGTGATGGTAGCATAAGTAGGTACAAGGCTAGATTGGTAGCCAAAGAATATGCACAGACACATGGGATTAATTATGAGGAGACATTTTTCCCAGTTGCCAAGATGGCAATTGTGAGAGTTGTGATTATGGTGGCTGCAACTAAAGGATGGTTTTTACATCAGACGGATGTCAGAAATGCGTTCTTGCATGTGGTGACTTGCAAAGAAGAGGTGTATATGGATCAGCCACCAGGTTTTGAGGATACAGGTCACCCAGAGTATGTGTGTAAGCTTCGTAAGGCCTTTTATGGGCTGAAGAAAGCTCCACGAGCATGGCATGACAAGATTGTTGAGTATCTTAAATCACTATTACTTTTCATATGGCAGATGCAGATCACTCTTTGTATGTGCGCAAGAGTGATAAGGGTATTGTGATCATCACCATTTATGTGGATGATCTTATTGTTGGGGGTGACAACTTGGAAGAGATTGAGCATGTGAAAGGTCTTCTCAAAAGGAAGTTTGAGATGAAGGATTTAGGAGATCTACGCTACTTTTTAGGAATTGAGGTCATTCACACACCTAAGGTCTTTGGGGGGATGCCCATTTTCTGAGCACAAACTTCTGAGCGTCTGAGCGAAGGGAGAAGTATCTGAACGAATACTCATTGGAGATGTAGTTTTTTATCATGCAACTTAGCATGGTTTCGTTAAGAAACTACAGAAGAAAATTATATGTACAAACACCTATTTAACAACAAAGCTCACACTAACTCCTCTCTCTCTCTCTCTCTCTCTCTCTCTCTCTCTCTTCGTGGACAACTGGCAACCATGAAATTTTCTCTCTCTATAGTTGGATTTTGCAGGTCGTGGAAGAGGAACAGGCAGTCAAAGAGGAAGAAAAGGCTTTTTACTCTCTGCAGATTCGCAGAACAAAAAGGAGGAAAAGGAAGACACTTGCTTCTCTCTCTCTCTCTCTCTCTCTCTCTCTCTCTCTCTCTCTCTCTCTCTCCTCTCTCTGTGTTTTCTTAGGCACGAGGAAGAAGAGTAAGAAGAGGAAGCTGAAGGGGAAGGTGAAAGAGGAAGTGAAGGGGAAGAAGGCAAAGGCTACATCTTTCTCTCTTGATCTCTGGGCATGATAGAGCCCTCAATGCCTCCACATCTCGGCCAGAGCAAGAAAAAGGCTCAAATTAGAACAATGAATACTCTCTCTCTCTCTCTCTCTCTCTCTCTCTCTCTCTCTCTCTCTCTCTGCGGTGGAAACGTGGGTCTCCTAGCATTGCTTCAAAAGAAAATTTGAAGATCATAGGCAAGTCTTGAACTCCAAACGAAAGTGGGGTCTTCTGGAATTGCTCCAAAAAAATGTAAAATATCATAGACAAGTCTTGGATTCTAGGGGGGGAGAGAGAGAGATAGAGAGATAGAGAGAGAGAGAGAGAGGGGAAAAAAACACGAGACTTTTAATGTCGGAGACGGGCCAACATTGGAAGCCCGCAACTCAAGACTTGGAAGTGTACTTTGTGTATGTGTGTGAGTGAGAAGAGCTGCTCCTAAGTAGCGAGGTACCTAGGCAATCTAAGCAGACGGAGTGGAAGATATGCAATAGCTCACCTGCACCAGTGGACATCGTATTGTGCAAGAGCCAGCATACATGGATGGCTCTCCCTTCCCCTGGAGGAATGGGCCTAACATTTCCTGTTTGTAATTGGCTATTATTCAACCAAGGTGCTGTCGTAGGATCTAAATTTTGTTTAGAAATATATTCATGGCTTTGTATGTAATTTCTTTGTTTTTGCTGCCGTAGGCTTCGGCGGCGAGAATCCCACTTATACATATCAACTTAGAAGGGGTAGGCAACCACGTGGCTGTTGCCTACCACGTGGTTGCAAATGCATCCAACGCTTCCATTCATCTCCTGAGGGAGCGCCTGAGCTCCACAAAATAGAACAACTGAGCATACCACATCAATCAATTCAGCATACGAAACATGTAGTGGAGCTCTCTCTTTGTCAATGCTGCCTGGTGAACAAACTTTTGTTTGCTAACATCCAATCCTAACTCCTTTGTGTAGATGTAGTAAAGGTGTTTGCAAGGCATATACTTTTTCCCTTGGTCTACTCGTTTCTTAAAGTCCTTCGCAAGTGCAGACTGGAAAAGTTGATATAGTCACCTTGTATGTCGCTCCATTTTCTTGGCTACTTGGAGTTGAAATTGTGAAATCCACATGTTCCTTGTCGCAAGTGCAGACTGGAAAAGTTGATATAGTCACCTTGTATGTCGCTCCATTTTCCTGGCTACTTGGAGTTGAAATTGTGAAATCCACATGTTCCTTGTCCACAACCACCTGCCTGCGATGTATGGTGCAAACCAAATCCATAGCCCTCTTGATTCTTTCGTCCATTTCTTTTGTGACCCTCCTTGAAATAACTAAAGGTTTACTTGCACAATGTGTGGGACGTATGTCCAAATCAGTCTCATGTGGTGTGCCTTCCTATGCTGGCCTTCCACAAGATGGTCCAATGTGTTGCAGATCAAACCCTGCATCCCATAGAGCTTGCACTTCCATGCTATTTAAACATGTCCCTTCTGCAAACCATAGGCCATTCTCGTGGACGACTAGGTGGTTTCTCAGTAACAATGTCCGACCGACATCTCCTGACATCTCCCATGTGTGCTCAACATTATCTCCACAGAACCACACATATTGCTTCTTCACACAAGTTGGCAAGGAGATAAGTCCCTCAAAGCATGGTGCAGGAACACCCATTAGGCCACCTCTACCTTTTTTATCAATCAAAGCATTACACTTAATTTGCTTTTCACGAAGGTATCCTTGACACCTTACTTCACTTCCTGGGTTTGTCCTCCTAATTGCCCATTTTGTTTGGTGAATCTTGACTTAACACCATATTAGTGAATTTGGGAATTTCCCACTTCCCATTTTTGAATACTTAAAAAAGGGGACATGGATAACATGTTTGTAAGTTTCTCAAAACCCTATCATATGACCTATCGTTGGAAAGCGCTTGATGGAAAGCGCTTGATGGAAAGCGCTTGAAAAAAGGAATCTAAAGAGCTATAAAGCGCTCATTTTGGATTAGTGGTGTTCAAGTTATGGTTAATCCAAACTTTTGACCACGTGTCCCAAACTTGTGGGAAATTCCCATATTCCCCAATATGGTGTTACTTCGATATATGCAGTTGGGGTCTCTGTCGAGCTGCTCCTACAGAGGGCCGATTTCATTAGAGGTGATTTCATTAGGGCCGATTTCATTAGAGGTGATTTCATTAGGGCCGATTTCATTACGGTTGATTTCATTAGGGGTGATACCAATGCAAGGCTTGCTAGCATCAATCACAAACACATCATGAAGCTATTGGATACTGCTCTGAGGATGAACCTTTGACAAGAATGCTGATTTGTGAATATACCCCAATGGGACACTGTTCGACCTCCTACATAGTGTGTCATCTGTGCCCACAAAAAATTACCCTTCGCAGCATTCCCTTTTGTTCAATCACATGCACATTATATATTTATGTACATACATGGCAATAAATGAAGTTTCTCCATTGATTTCTACATTTAAGCTTTAGTGATATATTAACAGTAATGGATAGCTACATGTCCCCTCCTGAGTCGTAAGTTATACAATGTTTGGACATGTTCTTTTCTATGTCATGAAGGTGCTAGTTCAGTGCTGCTAAGGTGCTAGTTCAGTGCTGCTTGTTTTGCCATGGGTCTGAATGTTTAGGTGGTGGCAGATTGCGATGCTGAGCAACTAGATTGGAATGCACGAATGAGAATTATTATGGGTGTGGCTTATGGCTTGGAGTACTTGCACCACAACTTATATAGGATTCTCGCTGCACGTGGTCCAAGTCCGGGAGCTTTACATACGATACTGGCTGCACATACGATACTGGCTGCACATACGATACTGGCTGCACATACGATACTGGCTGCATATGTTCCAAGTCTGGGATCTTTACTTAGAGTAGTACCAGATTGTTGGAATTTTTTGTGTTTATTCCAAACTCTTGCTGTATTAAAATGCAATTGGAAGCGCAAGTGCAGATAAATTAGTCAGTGATTTGCTATGTGATTTATTTGCTGTGTTCTTGTTTATGTTAAATTTGCTCTCTTACTTAGCTAATTGTACTAAATCTTTGAAGGGTTAAAAGGTTGTACTGAATGTATTTGGATAAGACGAGACTTTGTGAATTCTTAACCATTTTTCAATTAGGGAGACAATTTCTGAGAGGTAGTGAACATTAGAATTGATAGCGTATGCGTTATTTTAGAAGAGAGAGAGAGAGAGAGAGAGAGAGAGAGAGAGAGAGAGAGAGAGAGAGAGAGAGAGAGAGAGAGAGAGAGAGAGAGAGAGAGAAATGAAATGAAATGATATATTAATGTCTTCAAAAGGCCAGAATGACCTATGAGATCAAGAAGTTGCAATACTCAAGGGTTGGCAATTTGCCTACTACAATGCCTCCTTGTATAGTTCGCTGGTTGCGAACTACAGATGGAAGGATCAATCTGCATGTGCTCACTACCTCCTTTTTTCTCTTTTTTTCTTACAGGTTGTCAATACCAGAAAGAGAAAGACACTTGCAAAAACATCTAGCTCTGGTGCCAAGAAATAAGTTAAAGAGTCTCATGAGGTTGTTGAGCATCCCGGAGAGAGAGAAAATGATGAACAAATGGTTGAGGACACAAATTTGGCTACTGGCAATGAATTGGTTGTTGTCATAACTACACAAGAGGATCCCAAAGATAAGGATGATATACCTGATGAGTTGATTCCTCAAGCAATTTCTAAGGCTGATGGATCTAACTTTCTGTCTAGATTGGCACTTAATCCTAGAATGCTAGCACCTAGGATTCCACTTTGCAGGTGTAGGATAAATGAAAGGGTTAGAGAGCTTAGACATGATTTATCTAGATTAACCTGCCTGATGGGTCTACCTTGGATGTTGATGAAACAATAACAAGTACTTGGGATAGACATTGGCACGCTATCAATGACGAGTTTGAAAAAGAGCTTGAATGAGGCTTGAATCTAAACAAGAGTGGTCTGTATTGAGGGGAAAAATGTTTTTTGTATGGGAGGGTAATCACAGGACTGCAGCATGGATGGAGTGTATTAGCGAGAGTTTTGAAAATAAGAAGGGGAAGCATATCAGAGTTCAAGCAGAATTCATCATTCCAAATGAAAAGGATGAGCAAGTTCTTGTGGCTACTTTACAGAGAATTAACTTGTAAGCTTCTCATCTATATCTCTTTGCAAAATGATTAGATTTTTTTAAAAGAATTGTGTACTTGCTCTTGAATTTGTTTGCATTGACTATTGAATTTTTTGTAGGATGCATGAAGAGGCCTTAAGTACCCTTTGTGCATTAGATGACACATCTCTCATGGAAAGTTTCAGTGAAGCTGAAAAGAATCACATTGCCTCTGTGAGAACAAGAGAGGCAAGAAGATGAATCCATGACTTTCCAAGGAAGATAAAGATGTAGAAGTATTAAAGGCAAAAAGGAGTGTTATCAAGACTTACAATAGAAAAATGATAAGGGTTAGTTGATAATGTTTTTTGTGTTTCATTGGATTGATTGTCTTTCATGCTTGATTGGGTTGATTGGTTGATTAAGCTTTTGTGACGGGAGATATTTTGTGAATCTCTTAGATGCTTTCGGTGGTTAATCCATCCAATGGCAAAGAATGGTTTGAGATATTGTGGAAGCTTCCCTTTGAGGACTCCCAATATAAAATTAGTCTAGAGAAATTATATGCACTCTCCTCGGCAGCATGTTCTCCAGACCTGAAATCCTCAATGCTGCTTAAACTTCTAGGACAAGATGACAATGTTAAGCAGTCTTATGGGATGCCACTTGGAGACCATCAATACATTTCATGGTTGGCCAAGGAGGTGTGGATGGACCAATTACTAGAGGATGCAACCAGATTGGTAAAATAGGTTGTAGATTCCAATATCGGCAAGGAGAAACTAGAGTTGCCTCAAGAGCCTAGTTTGGACACATACTTCTTGGACATTGTTGGGAGGTATCGAGCTGTGCTATTTTATTCATTTGAGAAAGAGATGAATGTGGCAACGTCAGCAGCAAAACATATTGACTTGAAAAATGCATCTAGACGTTTGGTCTATAGGTGAGAAAAGATCCCAAGTTCAGTGGTGTTGTTGTTAAGAATTTTTAAAATGTGATGAGTTGTTGAATATTTAACTTTTGTGCTTGTGTTTAGGTATTTGCTGTTGCTTATTTCTATGAAGAAGATACCTTTCTTGCCTCATGTTTGTAAGGCATGGACAGTGGATTCTGGATTCACCATGTACTCTTGCTCCATCTTTAGAGAGAACAATCAAACAGGTGGGGCTTTAATGTTGTCTGAATGGGAGAGGAAGAAATGTCCTTGGTGGTTGGACATGAAGAGGGGGGAATGTTTGGAGGAGGACAAAGAGATATACCTACGGCATTTGAAGGGGGAGTGCATGTCTCACTCGAGTTCCTTAGGGTCTATTAATGAGGAGGAGAAGAAAAGGATTGATGAAGAGGTGCGTGCCTTGAAGGAAAAGGACCTCAAGGAAAAGAAGGAAGCCACAAATAAGGGGGGTCGACCATCAAATAAGTTCATGAGTCAGAGTCAAGGTATGTTTATTGGATTGATGAAGGATTGTATATAGAATGATTAAAACAATGTGTACTCTTAAAATGTTTGCATTCTA
>NC_141080.1:40830058-40867558 GCF_041138505.1 Cibotium barometz | reverse complement strand
TTGCAAAACTCTAGATGTGCCGAGTGTCATCATGGAAGAGACAGAGGCTTCCACGTTCATAGTTTGATTCTTGATTGGTTCAAGGGACAATTGCCATACAAAAACCTTGAGCCCATCTCGGAAATGGATTTTCTAGTCTCACCGGCACCTACTTATGGACTCACAAACCAGTACAACTATAAATGCCCGATTGAGTGGAGATCCTAAAGAGATGAGAGGTCTCCTTAATGGGGAACTCAATATCAGGTTACCACCATTTGTTGACATGCATAAGATATGCCCCCAATATACAATGGAGACACCTATAACCAAATCAGTAGTCCTAATGGTGGAAGAATAAAATACCAACTCTATGGTTTAAATTCCACTTAACAAACTAGGAAAAAAATTTGAAGGGGATGAGTACCACACTACTACCAATTACGGCCAAGGAAATCACAGTAATGAGAGTCCTTGGTGCCTCATCAAATGAAAGAGGTTCTTCCTCTTCAACACAACCAAAGCATAACAATCTGATGCCATACTGAAAACCTTAACGAGTACGACTAGAAATAGGTGCATCAATTTTACTATCACGCAAGGTTTGCACTAGCCATTTAGGCATACCTCTAACCTGATCATTTATTCTCATAAATTACATCGTGTAAATCTACATCAGAAATAGACTGATCTATGATGTCATTTGAAATTTGCATAGGCTGAATATTTACTTCATTAGGACTTACATTTGAATTCCCACCTATAAACAGAGACAACAACGTATCAAATACATCCCGTGAGCTCACACCTCTCTCTTTGGTACATGATAACAAAGGCTGCATAGCATCTTCCACAAAAACATCTCAACTAATCAAGATACGCTTTGACTATAGATGATACAATCTGTAACCCTTGCTCTTAGCACTGTAACCAACAAAAATGCATTTGACAGCCTTATCATCCAATTTTCTACGTTGTTGCACAGGCACTAAAGCATAGGCCAAGCAACCCAAGACACGCAAGTGACCAATAGAAGGCTGGCGTGCCAAGCTTTGTATGGAGTAACAGACTGCAAGGCCTTAGTGGGACACCTGTTGAGTACATATGCAGCACACATGATAGCCTCAAGCCAAAAGGCATGTGGCAAAGCTTGGCTCTCTTGACCATACATCGTGCTATCTCCATAAGTGACCTGTTTTTCCTCTCAGTAACACCATTTTGCTGAGAGGTATATGGCACTGTACATTGGTGTTTTATCCCACGACCAGCCCGAAATGCATCAAACTCTTTAGGCATATACTCCTTCAGTGGATATACCCATGCATGCCTCGAGTAATCATCATCAATGAAAGTCACGAAGTACAAGTGTTTACCAAATGACAGAGTTTGCATAGGCCCACATACATCACTATGTACAAGTTACAATTTGCGAGTGGCCCGCACAAAACCATCCTTTGGAAATGCAAAACGCTGCATTTTGCCCAAACTACAGCCTTCACAAACATGTTTGAATGGTGCCTCAAGAGGGGGCAATGAAGTAACCAGATCAAATTTCTGCAAAACGCAGCAAACTAGCAAAGTTCAGATGACCAAAACGAGCATGCCATAGTTTTGCATCTGAAACTGCCTTTTCATCAGAAACTGCATTTGCTGAATCTTCCACACACTTGTCATAAGAATTGAGCCTATATAGCAGCCCCACAAAACAAGGTGCCATATGCAATAATCGTATCACTAAAAGTCAAATCATGAACAATACATCTGTCATCCACAAATTCGACTACAAGTTCAAGTCTAGCAAGCGCAGAGAGAGACAATAGATTCTTCTTTATCCTTGGCATATACAAAGCATCTGAAAGTGTGAAAGCGCTGCCATTTGCAGCAGTAAGCATAATTTTACCAACGCCCTTCACTAGGTAAGAAGCATTATTGACACATGTGACAGTATTCCCATTAGAGACAGCCTCAAGACAAGTGAACATATCATGATACGAGGTAATGTGCTTTGTAGCACCACTATCAAAATACCATACATCAAAGTCAACAGAAACTGCCAAACATGCATCATGTACATATGGGTCATACTGGCAATACACGCTAAATGCCCATTCTGTATCCTGCACAAGATTTGCAGAATCTGCATTTGTAGAAGCATTCGCTATTGTGGCTGCATTTGACTCTTTCTTCTTTGCCTCTTTAGCCTTTAGCTTAGGGCAATTCTTAATGACATGATCAGTTGCCTTACAATAGTTGCACCTGATTTTTTTCTTGCCTTTATCAAGAGCCTTCTCAGACCTATTGTTGCTACCTGGGGAAGGAGAAGAAGTTGCAGACCTACTAATAGGAGAAGAAACAGTGGAAGGGGCTGCCTTAGGGGGTGGGCAGCAACAAATGCCTGATCAACTGCATGCTGCCTAGCCCTTTTTTGCATGGACTGTGCTTCTTGCAAGAGCTTGTTGACTAAAGTATAATACTTGACAACAGCAGGTCTATCCTCAATAATAACAAGTCTCCACGTGGAAGCAAAAGTATGATATGATTCAGGTAAAGCATCAAGAATAGTCTGCACAACAGAATGATCAGGAATAATCTCACCTACAGAAATCAACTATTCCTTGAGATCTTTAATCTCAGCAAGAAAAACATTCATATCATCATCTTCCTACATAATCTTCGATTCTAGCTCTTTACATAGGTAAGAGATTTTTTACCTTGTTATTACGACCTACATACAAACTAGCTAGAATATCCCAAGCCTATTTTGCTGTTTTAGCTCTCGTTTTAGCTGAACGAATATGTGGAGTGATGTTACGTTTGACAGAAAGTGCAATCAAGGCATAAGCCTATGCATCTTTACCATCCCAATGAGCTTGTTCACAGCAGTGGGTAAAACAACATCAACAGTAGAGCTGCTAGAACCTGCAACATCCTCAACAGATCCTACATCCATAGAACCCGGACGTACATCCATACCCTGCACAATGTTCCGCACTCCTTTTGCAACCAAAACATGCTGCATCATGTATGCCTAAAGTGGATAGTTGCTGTCTCCATCCAATTTGTCATCAGCAGGGACAACATGCGAAATACATCATTCTGTTATTAGCCATGGCCACTGACTGAAAGTGATGCAAAAGCTACCTGTAATGAAGTAAAGACCGAACAAAAAACAACTCGTGCTATGTAGCATGGTCCACAATAGAATACGTATGCCTATTTTGCAGAAAACTACACTGTTAATAAGCAACAAAATGACGAAAACACCTGTACAGAACTTGTAATGCAAAAATGGAGCCCGAAACGACCTCAGATGTAATTTTTGCACAAAATGACAAAAATACTTGTACAGAACTTGTAATGCAAAAACAGAGCCCGAAACGACCTCAGATGCAATTTTTGAGAACGCTAAGCCCTACGGAATATTTGCAGAGTATAGGGACTTACAAGCGCTCGTGAAAGCTCACCTCAATCGGAGAATGTGAGTCGGAGGGTGCTAATGGCGTAGCCCTGGGAGGAGTCGATGCCTACTCTGATACCAATTGTTGGAATTAGGGTTGCATGAAAGCACACAAAGCTTGGAGAAGAAGAAGCAAGAATGCACACACACACAATGTACTAGATTGTGTCATTGTATAAAGATTAGTTAGTCCTAGAATAATGGGCGTATATACAAGCAAGGAAAAAAAACCTCCGAAAGAGGGAAAAAGTACCCCGGCGGTCCTAAGTGTGTTCACACACATCACTGCCTATATGGCAACAACAAGAAAGAACAACTACTACCCAATGGCTCTAGTACATGGGTACATTGGACTTACATTGAAAGTTTATAAATGATTGGGGAGAGGAGTTACAAAAGGTCAAGTATATTAGACCACCCCCAATTAATATGACAAAGGTGGAATTCTTTGATGAGCCAAAACTGAGTCACTCGGCTAGAGGGAAACAAAATTATGAACTCGCACGGAATAAGAGACTAAGGCTATAGCCTAAAGTAGCTAACGAAGGAGAGGAAAATGAGCCTGATTTGTCCCTAGTACATGAGCATTACAAGTCATACACCATAGGGAAACACAAGTTAGCATTCGATAATCCCAAATGTAACCCCATAGTGAGAGTGGAGGAGTTTATGTGATAGGCTTGCAGAGGTCAAGGAAGTAGACTTGGCTGCTCATCATGAACGAGGGGAAGATCCTAAATCTATCTACATATCTAAGGACTTAAATAAGGTAGCGGAGGCTGAACTTGTAGCTCTCCTCAAGGATTATAGGGATTTCTTTGCATGTGCATACCATGATATGAAGGGAGTTCCTACAGAGGTGGTACAAAACACCATCCCAATGGTACCCAAAGCTAAACTAGTCAAGATTTTTCATATCCTTGAACCACTCACCATGATTGGTCATGTGGCTCGTAGCACCTGAATCCACATACCACACATCATCATTGCATGCACATACATCATTGCATGCAGATACATCATTTTTTGACATAGCGTTAAGCACATGTTGCATAACAAACAACCTTTCATTGTCCTCAATTACTTTGGTTAGAGGACGCATAATTATTTTGCTGCACATTTTTGCTTCTCGTGTCATTTTGCTTCTTATAGTAATCTTCCTGCACATTCCCAAATATTCCACAATAAAAATAGCCTCGTGTATCATTTTGATACCTTCGCCGATTTCCATGACCTCTTTGACTCCCCCTGTCTCTAAAGTGGCCTCTTCCACCTATGTTATTGTTGTTATTATTCATGGGATTGTTGTTGCTGACCATAATTTTGATTACCTACTTGGCCACCACCTTGGCCACGGCCTTAGCCTCTACCTCGTCCTTTACCTGCGCCGCTTGTAGAAGGCCTATTGCTCTAAACTACCTTTTTTTTGTGAAGAATGGTCTTCACCCCAATTCTTTTCTTCATTGATTAGCATTGACACCAAATCTGTGAAGTTGGGAATGTTCTCCTGAGTCTAAATAGACATCTTGAATGCCTTGTATTGTGGCCTGAGACAACGTAGACATACTTCCACCTTATCATCATCATTAATAGAAACACTAATAGATTCAAGGGATTCCACAATGCCCTTGATCTTAAAGGGGTAATCATTCACAAAACATGTTTTTCTTCTCCATAGTATGAAGCTCATTCTTAACAACACTCTGATACTTAGATTTAATGGAATTAAGAAAAAGTTACCTTTAACTAAGCCAAGAAATTTGGCAGAAACTTAGAAAAGTTCTATCAGTATCGAAAGTGGAGTAACTGTACTTTCAACCTGAGTTAAATGATGTGAATAGTTGTGAATGGATGAGAATGGATGTGTTATGATCTAAATGGATGCGAATGGATGGATGTGAATAGATGTGATATGATGTGAATGGATGTGATATGATCTAAATGGATGTGATATGATCTGAATGGATGTGAATGGATGTGATATGATCTGAATGGATGTGATATGATCTAAATGGATGTGATATGATCTGAATGGATGTGATATGATCTGAATGGATGTGATATGATCTAAATGGATGTGAATGGATCTGAATAGATCTGAATGGATGTGAATGATGAGAATAGATGTGAATGGATGTGAATAGATGTGAATGGATGTGAATGGATGTGAATGGATGTGAATGGATCTGAATGGATGTGAATGGATGTGAATGGATTTGAATGGATTTGAATGGATGTGAATGGATGTGATAAGATGTGAATGGATGTAAATGGATGTGATAAGATGTGAATGGATGTAAATGGATGTGAATGGATGTGATATGATCTAAATGGATGTGATATGATCTGAATGGATGTGATATGATCTGAATGGATGTGAATGGATGTGATGTGATGTGAATGGATGTAGGACGATGTGAATGGATGTGATTGGATACGGAATGATGTGATATGATCGGAATGATGTGATTGGATGTAGGATGATGTGAATAGCTATGAATGGACATGGAATGATGTGATGTAAATTAATGTAGAAGAATGTGGAATAATGAGAAATGACGTGGAACGATGTGGAAAGATGGGAGTTCGTTGGAAACTATATTTGTATATAAAAACCTATTTTTAAAATACTATTTTATGTCAAGAATGTTGGGAAAGCATTTTGATTATCTTGTCAGGTGGTGAGGACCTAAGTGAAAAGGTTGCACAACGGGCGGGGCTGAAGAAGAGTCAATGAAGGACGTCTCGCGCGTGGCAAGGTTGGCCGAGGTCTTGACCAGCCTCAGTTCCGGTCGGTGGATGAGGGACCAAGGAAGCGACCTATGAGTGAAGCGCTAGGTTACCTCTGCGAAGGAGCCTAGAGGGTGCTGACCATACGGTGATCGGGATCTGGGTTGTCGAAGATACCCACATGTGTGTCAGGAAAGAAAATGAGTTGGAGTTGTTTTCTGAACACGGGCGTGAATTTGGTTGATTGGCCTTGCTGGTCTTTAACGGATGAGTTCATGACCCTTTTACATGGATCTTATTGATTGATCTAGCTGATCTTCAACGGAGAGTCCATCTGGATTTTTTGTGATTATATTCCTAGGTACTATGGGCTAGGGGACTATTGAAACAGGCCCTGAGTGAATATGTAGTGAGCGTTCTAGTTGCCAATGATGCCATAGGTACACCGAGGAAGGAACGATTGGAAACTGGACTTCAAATTGGATATTTTGGAGGATTAGGACCTAAATATTATGGTTTCATCTCAATTCTACTTTAAAGATAGCCGAATCTGTGAAAGGCAATTTCATATTGGGTGCGTAAGTGGTATGTCTGAACTGTATTTTGCATGAGATCCGGCTAGGGGGCTTGGGAACTCTTTTCCCTGGTACCCAGGATGACAAAACATAACCAAATTTCTAAATGGATCCTATTAATATAGTGGTTGGGCGGTTGGCTAATCCATGGGATTAGATGGGGTTAGGCTAGACTGATGGATTCCTAAAATAAAATTCAACTCTATTAAGTTACGATAGTTGAAGTAAATCATAGATAACCCTTGTTCTATGGAAAAGAATCAATAGCTCTCCCTGTTGAGCCAAGGAAAAAAGCATTAGTCTCTATGATCCAAGTGTAAGTTCCTCCCTTGATCCGGCTATGTGACCTATGGGTTTGGCCGGAATAAAAAGGGGTAATTTAAGACTCTTGACTGCATTAGAATAATTTTTCCTAGAGGAATCACCTATGTCTTTCGGGTGAGGTAAGTTTTTTCAAGGTTCGATTTTGGAAGAACTGATGGATTAGTCTCTTGTCTAGACATTCGTGTGGGTGAGGCCCCGAGTGGAAGCTCTGCCTTGTGCTAGAAGTTGCTACTTCCACTACTAGCACCCCAGAATTCGTTGCACAGAGGGGGCACGGATCTTTCAGTTGGTATATCAGAGAGCAAATTGGCTAAAGTTGATAAACCAAGAAGTAAGAAATGTCAAAAATTTATGAGTTACAAGTAAAAGATTATAATTGTGTGATGAAATTCATACAAATTGATATTTAGAATGAAGATTCATAAATTGGGAATTGGGTTTTCAGATGGAAGTACCGTAATTATGTGGAACCCCAGACTTGCTTGATGCCTAGATATGATGGTATTTACCTTATAGCTCCAAGGACCGTGACTACCTATATATATCGTTGGGTATAATTGCAATATATACGAGTAAATCTAAGACCTTGAAGTTATAAGCAAAAATGCTATCCTAGATGATGATTTCGGATGCTGGTTGATATGATTTTAGAATTCTGGTTGAGAATTGATAAATTGATTTGGATTTTAATTGAAAGATGATGATTTCTAAATTCTGGTTGAAAGTAGATAAGTTTAATAAAGTCATGAGATGAGGATGAATGGAGAGAGTCTCGGTGATGATGTTAGTAACCTGGAAGACGATTAAGACTTTCAGCAGATCACTATGAGATTAGTGGATTGTGTTGATAGATTGTTTGATGTTTGACCTTTGACCCATGGACCTAATTAAGGAACAAAAAATTGGATCTAAAGTTGGATTCGAATTATAAATAAAGTGGTCTTTTTCACCTGAGCATCTTGGTTAAGTTTTTTTAAAAAAGGAGACTTAATAAGAAATTTTGTATAGATAGGATCATGGATGGAGGTCGTCATGGTAGGAATGTTAATCCCCAACTCGATGAGGAAGATCTCGACCCTAGATGTTTGCAAAACTCTTCATAGATCTTAGTCTGGACCTTTCAAAGGTGAAGGGGAGCACTTGGGAGAAACAATAGAGAAGTGGATCGAAGTAATGGAAGAATACTTCGATGTCACTGGATATAATGAGAAGAGTAAAGTTGCTCTTACAAGGCTGAAGATAGTATAAACAACTAGAGTGGCATGGAGAAACCACCATGAGACCAACCGTTTGGATCGGAACACCCAAACATGGAATGATCTCAAAGCTTACCTCTAAGGAAGAGATTTTGTCCTCCCCGGCTTCCTGGAGACTAAGATGAATGAATTCTTGGAGTTAACCTAGGGAAGCCCAACCACGAAGGAATATCACCAGGTGTTCGCTCTCCTCCTCAAATACTCACCACCGCTGGATGAAGAACAACTGATGGCCAGGTTCTTTCGGGAAATGAACGAACCTTTGAATACCCTGGTGAAGAATGCCAGCCAGCTTCTATGGCTGAAGCGGTACGAATGGCGAAGGATTTCACAAAGGCCTTTGTTGTCAAGGCAGCACCATTATCTTTCAAAATATTCCTAGCTCTGAAAGGTGATTCCCACTTAATGCCTCCTAAGAGAAAACAAGGTTAAACTCAGGATATGGGAAGTTCCAGAATGGAAGAAATGTCTTTTTCCCGTAACATAATCCCCTGGAATTTAACTTCAAAAGTTCCACCATTGAACAAAGAAGTTAAATGCTTTAATTGTCAAGGATACGAACATCATAGTATGGATTGCCCAACTCCTTTTGGATCAAGGTTTTCAGGTCAGGGAAGTTAGGGACGAAGATTCCAGACTCCAGCTCCTTTCTTCTAGAGTAATCAAGGTCCTTTTTGTCTCAACATGAGGGAAACCCCAGAGGTAGACCCTCTAACCAACCCTCAGTTTCAATGTCTAAGGCAGTAATGCTGGAAGTGATAGAAGAAGAAAGAGATGAAAGAGATTATCCTCCAACTGTGAGGATGAGGACATATCGCATTTTTTAAGTGGAATAGGATGTAAGATTCCTCCCTCTAGCTTTTGAGATGTAAAGGTGTAAGAACCGCCCTTTCAGTCTCTTGTAATCATCCCCCCCTTAGAAATGGAATAAGATCTTGTTTTACCCTGTTTTGGCCTAGAGAGAGAAAATATCTAGAGAGAAGTAATTTAAAATTGAGATATCTTTGGATACAAAAATTTCCCTATATCTAAGATGAAATCCCATGAAACAGAAGTTCAAAATGAATTTTTCAATGTGCATTAGGAATTAATTAAATATGTGTATAAGAGACCTTAGCCTAAGGGTCCACATTTTTAAAAATTTTTGGATTAAGGTCCAAATAAGGTTCCAAAGGGCCAATTGGATAAATCCAAGTGTTGGGATGACAAAAATGCAAAGAATAAAAGAAAATACCCTAAAAAATAAGTAAATGATCACATAAGATGAAGAGTTGACTGAGTACTGGGTTTATTAGTTAAAAATTGGGATGACAAAAATGCAAAGAATAAAAGAAAATACCCTAAAAATGAGTAAATGATCACATAAGATGAAGAGTTGACTGAGTACTGGGTTTATTAGTTAAAAATTGGGATATTTTAAGTCAAATGATGAATTTTTGACACCTCGGTAAGGAGGGAGAGCCCCATCAAGTAGGTTCCTTTTTTATTATCATTGCTTGATATTTTTAATTCAAAAAATCAAGATACTTCATCTCTCCCTCTCTTGGTGCAAACTGGATCAAAAAAGGAGCCAAACTTTTCCAAAACTTGTCCAAATTGGGTCAAAGCGGAAGCCTCTAGAACGTAGTTGGACATGGTTAGTGGCCTCCCTCACCTATAAATAGACCCTCATTCCTTTGTATTTTCATCTTTGTGAATTTACATGCCATTATTATCTTCATTTTAGTGTAATTCTACTATCCTCTATTTTACCTCTACTTTTGGGAGCTTTGGAGCTTTCCAATTCTCCGTCCTCTCTTGGAGGTTACCCTCCCCTCACTACAAGAGGCGGAGCCATTATCCACACTTTTTTCGATGCTTTAGAACTAATCTTAAAATCCCCTAAACATTAAAATACTCATCGAAAAAAGTGTCGAAATAGAAACGTCGAAATAAGCACCGAAATAAGCGTCGAAACAAGGGTCGAAAAAAGTAATTTTACCGCACATTTTTCGACGGTGTTTTTGACGACTATCTCGATTGATATTTCGACTACTATTTCAACGGTTATTTAGACTACAGTTTTGACTGGTATTTTGTCACTTATTTTGACTGTCATTTCGACTCTTTTTTCGACGGATGCAAGAAACTTTCGACGCGTGTAAGCATTAATTTTTTTTTGGCATAATGGTACATCCACAGCTGCAGTCTTGTAGCTGGATACACCATTATGCCAAATTTATAGAGTACCAAAGGCAAATGTACTCTAATGTGAAGACTGTACGAAGCGAATTTGTTGAAAAAGTTAGAGAGAGTGCCATAACGTTTTTGACATTACAAAGTAGGGTGCACAATTCACACAAGTGCAAACAATGGCCAAATTATATCGCAAGATGTGAAATTTACATATCAAGCTCCCACAAGATAAGCCAAAATTGAAATTTACACATCATGCTGCTCTGAGACGAGATAAGCCAAAATTTGTATACAATGTACTCAAGCTCAAACAAATATGTGAGCTGACTAAAATGTTTTTGTACAAGGGAAAAGACATGGGCAAGGCCACTCTATGCGGAGCCCTCACTCAGGATCAGGCATTGGTCCCTGCAAAAAACCATACAAGACGCTTTTTTTCGTATACCAAAACAACGATCCAACATAACAAGGCAAAGCAAGTATAAAAATCATAAGGTTAAGGCTTGTCGTACTTACCATATCTACAATGTGCCCCCAATTGAGGTTGGCACCTTCTTGCTCAAGCTTCTCCAAAAGAAAGTATGTGTTATGGTGGCACGCAATGTCCTCCTCTTCTCCCATTGCTGGCCAACCAACCACTTGATTCTAAAAGTACCAAAACAATAAGATAAGCGTTGATACTTACAAAGTAGACATAACATCAAATGAAACATACAAGATAAATGTTGATACTTACAAAGTAGACATGGAATGCATCCCAACCGCCGCTTCCACAAGGTGAGAGCTTCCTACGCTCTCCATTTGGCGAGCTTTGGCCGCATCCTCTTGTTGCTTGTAGCGTTGGGGATTTCGAGCATGCTTTTGCCTCTCCTCATTCCAATCCTCGGTGCTCATGTACCAAGGCTTCTCACCCCCTGCCCCTTCACTCTCCTAGTCACATCTCCCCGCCAATGTTTCATGACGTCCACCATGTGGTCCTTTATCCACCTTATGGGGACGACATCACTATTGCTGACGGCCGGCTCTTGAACTCATCCTTGATTTGATTTATGAATCTATATTTCTTGTCTTTATCCAACTTTGGCCATAAAGTCATAAAGTCATTTGTAAAGACAATGTGGCAAAGCTCGCGGATGCGGCTCTTCATCTCTTGCCTGACATTATCCAAAACCACATTGCCATTGACAGTTGTGTAAATTTTTTCTCCACCAGTGGCGGGTGTGGGGGGCTGTGTCGAAACGTCGTGATGATTGCGAGCGTGGAGTGCTTCTGGCACTAGATGGGGAAGGACGCTCACGTGGGGGCGTAGACCCATCCGTGCCCCCACTTGGACAACAACCGCCTCCACCTCCACTACTCGAGCGTTGTGCTCTCTGCAAGTGGACAAGCAACCTGAGAGAGGGGTTCTAGTGGTTCTTTGTGGGGTTTCTACATGTGAACTAGGGCTAGCAGTGGTGGTGCCAATGGTGCGGCCGAAGTGCCCACCCCTCTCCCAAAATATTGTTATGCCATCACTCGGGCATGGCTTGTGTTAAAAAGCCCATGAACTGGTCAGGCAACATGGCATATAGAGAGAAGGATGGAGAGTAAGCCAGTGTCTCATCTGGAGTGCGAGACATGTTTCTACACACACATAACAAAGCCCACATGGACACTTTAATAAGAGTATACACATGAATTATCGCTCAACACTTATTATGCATAAAGCATTATGCATAAAGCTATGCAAGAGGCTTATGCATAAAGCATTATGCATGAGGCTTCTGCATAAAGCACTATGCATAAAGGCTTCTGCATAAAGCACTATGCATAAAGCCTTATGCATAAAGCATTATGCATAAAGCATTATGCATAAAGCTTATGCATGAGACCTTTTGCATAAAGCTATGCATGAGGCTTATGCATAAAGCATGAATTAGCATTATGCATAAAGCATTATGCATAATGCTTATGCGCAAAACTACAAAACATATCCCCAGCACCCAAGGGTGCAATAATAATAGAGAAAAGATAGAAAAGCACTTACCTCTTTTTTGTGATGTTGAAAGAGAGAATTAGAGGACCTACAAAACCAACAAAAGGGTGAGGAAAGGATTAGTAATACATACATACAAAAGCTTATGCATGAGGCCTTATATATAAAGCTTATGTATAAAGCATTATGCATGAGGCTTTTAGATAAAGCACTTTGCAAGGCACGCTATCCTAAACTAAACCGTATCCCGGCACTATGCATTAAGCATGCATGCATTGAGCTTAATTCATGCATAGATTAAGCTCTATACATGCATTAAGCTCTATGCATAGAGCTTAATGCATGCATAGATAGAGCTGAATGCATGCATAGAGCTCTATGCATGCATTAAGCTCTATGCATAGAGCTTAATCTATGCATTAAGCTATATGAATAGAGCTTAATGCATAGATTACGCTCTATGATTAGAGCTCTATGCATGTGCATTAAGCTATATGCATAGAGGACCTACAAAACAAAACCCCTCTTTTTGGTAGATAAAAATAGAGGAAAGAGAGAAAGGAATTTACCTCTTTTTAGTGAAGTTGAAAGAGAGGATTAGAAGACCTACAAAACAAAACAAAAATTTGAGAAAAGAATTAGTGATAAAAAACCCTAAAAGTGTGAATAGCATGGATACACAAGGAGGTTTATCCCTTAACACACACACACACCAATTTAACACACACACACCAATTTAACCCTAAAAGTGTGAATAGCATGGATACACAAGGAGGTTTATCCCTTAACACACACACACACACCAATTTAACAACCAAGAGGAGAGGAGAGGAGAGGAGAGGGGAAGGGAGGGGAGGGAGGGCAAAGAAGGAGGTGGAGAAGAGCTTGGGAGAGAGAAAGAACTTGCAAAACAAATGAGAAAGTAAAAAAACATGAAAATTACTCATAATTACACACACAGACATTTTGCATCACATGTACATGTAACCAAGAGGAGATGGGAGTGAGGGAAAAGGAGGTATACCTAGTGAGGAAGCAAAACACATGCGCACGAAAAAAAATGCAGAAAAAAGAGAGGCTCTGTTTTACTGTAAAAACCTATGCCGTCGATATATGCGTAGGAAAGTGCGTAGGAAAAACCTACGCCGTCGATATATGCGTCGAAAAGCGTAGGAAAGTGCGTCGAAAAGCGCATGAGAAATAGCATGGAAATAAGAGTCAAATTTTGTTGATTTAGAGGAGAAGACACTTTGCCCATGTAGTTGCTACAAATACCAAGTGGCTCGACGTCGAAGAATTTGCAATGATCATAAAATGGGAAATATTTCTGGTGGAGCGATTGGAACATCTAATTAGTGGCAATGCGTGCTTGAACAATGACGAACGAGTGGATATCCGGCCTGAACGATGGAGACAACAAGAGTAGCCACAAACGAGGTGATCCAACAACTCGAGGAACTTGAGGCGGATTTGGAGCAAATACTAGAACATGATATGGATGACATGATAAATGCCTTACACGATGGAATAGAAGATTGAGGTTTGGAACAAAAAGGAGTAGAAGAAAACACACGACGTGTGCAATACGTTTCCCAAGAAGAGAAACAGCTATGCAGGCTTGCTCGTCTTCCACTATATCGTGGAGCATATGTGTTTGTTTTACGTGCTTTCCTATCCATATTGAACTTGCAATCTATTTTTGGATGGTCGGATACGAGCGTATCAAAACTTTTTGTGTAAGTGATGATATCATATGTAATTAGTGAGTTATGTACCTTTATATGCATTTTCTTAGCCTGACTATTTTGTGTAACAGCTTATTGAAACATCAAATATTGCTAGAAGATATAGCAATGTTGCACTCATTTGGCATGGACTACAACACACACGATGCTTGTCCAAATGGTTGCATTCTTTATCGACAAGAATATAACAATGCAGTACAATGTCCGCATTGTGGTACATCGTGATATAGACAAGATGTGCAAGGACATCTTTTATTGTCTTTGTTGAAAGTACAAGGTGAAGAACATGGATGTGCATTTAGCCCCTTTAGTTGAGGAGCTTCGTGTTCTATGGGAGGGCATTGAAGTTCATGATATTTCTAAGAGGTTTGGACAACCTGTGTTAACATTGAGGGGAATACTTATGTGGACTATGCATGATTGGCCTGGCTATGGAGAGTGCTCAGGTACTATTGTAGCTTGTTAACGTATTATGTTAAGTCATGATTGTTGTCGGGAGGCTGGGAAAAGAAGAAATGCCTCTATAGCTACCTACCCAGCAGCCTTGGAAGACACCACGAACACAAGGGGCACCACCCAGCACGATGCTGGAAACAAAAATCTCTCAAAACACCACACAGAGATACCTCAAAAACCATGTATTCCACAAGATAATGAAAACCCACATACTTATCCACAAATAATGCAAAAAAAAAGATCCCTCTTTCACAAATCAGCTGGCTCCACTCGGCTTGCCTCTACACTTCAAGCCTGTCAACGTTGCCACCTTATCTTCAGCAGCAGCCACAATCATCCACACACAAACAAACAAGGCCACCCAAACCTGAAAGACCCTCTGTCTTCGCAGCAGCTGCACCAACCCCCCCTAGTCTCACAGTTGCCAGAGGCGGCTCCTTCTGTATTGTGTCTACGGCTGCTCACCACATGAGAAGTCCCTGGTCCCTCACCAGTCCTGTTCCTCCACAAAAAACTGGCCACTGTCTTGGTCGCTATCCACTGGCGGCCCCCAAAACAACCCGATGGACACACACCCAAAGGTGTCTCTCTGCAGAACCTCAGCCAGCCACTCTACGAGGCGACTCTCCTTCACACGGCTTCACCAAGCTTGTCAGCGCCTCTGCTCTGGAAGCCACTACCCACCTGTCTCACAAATAGCCCAGCTCTCACCTTGACGCCAGTCACAGCACAGCTGCGCCCTCTTCTTGCGCTTCAGCGCCACGAACACACTGTCGCCACTCACCAAGGGGGGTCTCACCTTGCGCCAACCACTCCACTAGCTCCCACACAGCTAGCCTCACCAGCCCAGCTTTCACCAGCAGCACCTGCACCTTTCCCTTGCGCTGTCAGCCCGTCAACCTTTGACGCCTTCTGTCAGCAGGAGCGCTGCATAGCCCATGTACCTTCGCCTTCTTCTCTCTATGACCAGGGCACCTCCCAGCCACCTACCAGCCCAAAGGCGACTCCCGTTTGTCCTCGCCAGGCAGCTCCTTATCAGCTGCTCCGGTCACCCGCCCCAGCGACCTCCAGCCACACTCTCCTCTCATTGCGATTCACCACCCCAGCCTCTCTGTCTACCCGATCACTCGCCAGGCCTCTCTTTACTACAAGGCGGTTATCTTTGCTATCCACAGCTCCTTTGGCAGACCGACGACCCCACTGGCTTCTTTCTCTGTAGCAGCAAGTGGTCCCTTCACACCAGGTAGCCCTCGTGTCGGCTTCTTTTGACACCAGCAGCTTCCGTCTCTTTCCCACAGGCATTGCTTCGCTCTCCTTGCCGAATCCTCAGAGAGTGACCATCACATTGTTTCTTTCTTCCCCGGTGACTCCTCTCACCAGCGATCATGGTCTCTGCAGAATCTTCCTCCAGGCGGTTTTCCTTGTTCTGTACCTTTTCGACCCTCGCCAACCTTCCACCGCCTTGCGCTGGCAGTAGCTTTTACAGCCATGTGGCCTTCCAATAAATTGGCCACGTTTAATATTATCATTTTTTTAATTTTTATTTTTTTCTAAGGCCTACATCACCCTTTCCTTCCTCAATATTTTTTTCTAAGGCCTACATCACCCTTTCCATCCTGAATATTTTTGTGCCATCTTTCTTCTTACTATCCACATATAGCCACTCTCTCTCTCTTCCATTTCACCATATACAAGGTAACGTTGGCCCTTTCTTTGATCAATTGCTCTTCATGCTTCCACACCCTTCGAGATGCAACCCTCCAATGCCCAATTATCTCTTGGACGCGCATACAAATTCAGGCTATCAAACCGCTAACACCACCTACAGCCAGCCTCACTCCGAATAGGCCTGTAAAAAGCTCAAAACCAAATCCTTCTCTCTGTACATCTGCACACGCATTCCATAGCAAGGCCTTCACACATGCCATGCATCCCATATGTACACAAGCCAAAAACATCTTTCAGAAAAATGCCTATCCAAACTTTGCTACAATCTTTTCTGATGTTCTACAAGGCTTTCAGTGTCAGGGTATAATGGATGTCCATTATGTGGGCCGCAACTTGAGGCTCGATACTCAAATTCTATGAAGAAGATAGTATACGAGGGCCACGAGAAGTATCTCCCAGTGGACCATCCTTTCCGTGAGGGATTTCTAGGGAGATCTCCTCGCATATGGAAGAGCAGTGATTGGAAGACATTATGGGAGCTGTATCCAACCTGTAGACCTCCAGGAATGAAGCGTCTATCCATTTTCCATCAACTTCCATACTGGAATGACCTTCTAGTGAACCATCTTCTTGACCCAATACACATTTTCAAGAATATAGCCGAGGTGCTTTGGAAAACCATCACAAGAGCAAAGGAGAGCAAGGCACAACGAGATGATTTACAAGAGGTTCAACGCATACACCACTTATGGGCCAAAAATAAAGTAGATGGAAAGGTGAAGCTACCAAAATCACCTTGGGTCATGAGAAAGGATGAGCAATGGTGTGTAAAGAAGTGCATTAGTAAGTTGCGTACCCCTACAGGATGCATGCATTGCTTGAAGGGAGCATTTACAAAGCACGATGAGCTTAGTGGCTTGAAGAGTCATGATTGGCACAAATTCATGCAATTCATGCTTCCTATAGCCATCAAGGATTGCCTCAACGATGAAATTAGAGCAACAATTTATAAAATTGGTGCAGTGGTATGTTGGATATCAAGAAAAGAGATTAGTAGAGACGTCGATGGATGTTTTTCTTGGAGAGATTTATAAAGACACTTAAAGGATTTGTTTGTCAAAGAGCTCGCCTCGTGAAGGTAGTATGACAGCGGAATAGCTTGTTCAAGAATCACTTGTATATATAACTGAATTTCTCAATACGTTTGATCCCGATATGCCAAGATTATGGACACAAGAAAAAGATGATCGGCTAGTTGGGAAGAGCCACAAGGGAAAGGCCTTGTGAGAACAATGGATGTAGAATTGCGTGAGAAGATCAATAAAATTTGTATCTTAAACTCACATGCTATAAAGAAATGGATCGAGAGATATAACTTGGTGAAGGCTGAAAGGGACCAAGCTCATTTGACTTTTAGAAGGAGTCGAACAACCCGCACACAGAACTTGCACTTCTTCTAGACTTTCCTTCTAATAAACGGATTGAGCAAACTATACTACAAGCTAAATGCAATACTGAATCAATAAGTGATGATTGAGGAGGACGAGGAGCTTGCATATGGTTGTGATTTCCATGTATGTGAGTTAAAGATATCTATGCATTGTCTTTTATGTTGTGCTTTCGTGAATTTATACAATAAAAGTACTTATTTATTGTGCTTTTGTAGTAACGTAAGCTTGGGGCAATTTGGTCATGTGGACGTCACTTTCGAGTAGAAGGAATAGATAAAAAGAGAACAACATTTGATTGTGGTGTGAAGGCTAATTTCACGCAAGAAAGTCGTTCAAGTGAAAGTGATAGCAATATTGAAGTAGGCATGCTAGATTATTGTGGAACAGTCCAAGATATTGTCAAGGTTGGATTCAAAAAGTTTAATATGTTCATTTTTGATGTGAAATGGTTCAAGTTGGTAACTCAAGGGACGCAAGTAATTGTATGCAAAGACAAGTGTGGATTTCTTCAAGTAGACGGCACAAAGATATGGACTCACCACAAGGACACATTTGTTCTACGAAAGCACTGTGAGCAAATCATCTTTGTGGAAGCTTGGACAGATCATAAATGGTTGTTTGTGATCCAAAAAAATCCATGTGAAAAACAAATATTTGAAGGGGTGAAAATAGCAGTTGACTGCTTGCCAGATGCTGAGGAACTTTCCCCAAATCATGTGATGATTAAGCACACACCACTAGCACCTATTGAACAACAAGAAGAAGACATACTAGTTGAGGAAGTAGGTGAGTCTCACACGGGATTAGGATCGGATGAAGGTGTACTCATTGAGCAAATACATCTTAAACGAGAAACAAACACTAGAGATAATCCAGAAGAAGAAGAGATTCAAAATGAGTATGATCATGATGCATCGACAGATCTCATGCTAGAGCTAGAAGAGGATGACGACATGGATGAATTACCTTCTACTACTGCAAGATAACTAGTTCCACCAATTCACAACAACGATGGAGTATTTCTAGAAATAGATTTATTTGGAGCAATGGATCTCACGTTTCGATGGTTATTTCGACACATATTTCCATGCCTATTTCGACGCACATATTGACGACGTGACCAGGAGTGGAAACTAAGTGTCAAAAAACAATGATTCTCTTGTAGTGCCCTCTTGGTGGCCAATTACTTGCTTTTGGGCTTTACTTCTATCCAAAGAATCAAGCCAAAATAAAAGGTAAACCTTAATTTAATGGTTTTTTTATATTCCTCTCAATGATTTTCTTCTTCTCAACCGCTCTAATGCTTGAGAAGCTTTCAATTGAATGTTTTTCTCTTGAAATCAAGCTCTCCAATGATTCATAATGCTTAAACATTTTAATGCTTAATAATTAGTGCTTTTTGTTAATAAATCTCTCTTTTGGAAAGATTAACCATCTTTATGGTTAGGTCCTTGGTAGAAGGATGATTAACCATCTTTAGGTCCTTGGTAGATGGATGATTCTTAATGATAATCTCATTATCTTAATCTAAACTCTAGGCTTGACAAGGTAGAGAAAGAGATTGGATATTTTTATGATTTTAAAAATGATGATTAATTTCTTTATGCGATATGATGTGAATGGATGTGTTATGATCTGAATGGATGAGAATGGATGTGTTATGATCTGAATGGATGAGAATGGATGTGTTATGATGCGAATGGATGGATGTGAATAGATGTGATATGATGTGAATGGATGTAATATGACTAAATGGATGTGAATGGATGTGATATGACTAAATGGATGTGATATAACTAAATGGATGTAAATGGATGTGATATGACTAAATGGATGTGATATGATGTAAATGGATGAGAATAGATGTGATATGATGTGAATGGATGTGAATGGATGTGATATGACTAAATGGATGTGAATGGATGTGATATGACTAAATGGATGTGATATGATGTGAATGGATGTAAATGGATGTGATATGATGTGAATGGATGTGAATGGATGAGAATAGATGTGAATGGATGTGAATGGATGTGATATGATCTGAATGTATGTGATATGATCTGAATGTATGTGAATGGATGTGATATGATGTGAATAAATGGATGTGATATGATCTGAATGGATGCGAATGGATGTGAATGGATGAGAATAGATGTGAATGGATGTGATGTGATATGATCTGAATGTATGTGAATGGATGTGATATGATCTGAATGTATGTGAATGGATGTGATATGATGTGAATAAATAGATGTGATAGGATTTGAATGGATGTGATGTGATATGATCTGAATGGATGTGATGTGATGTGATCTGAATGGATGTGATGTGATGTGAATAGATGTAGGACGATGTGAATAGATGTAGGACGATGTGAATGGATGTGATTGGATATGGAATGATGTGAATGGATGTAGGATGATGTGAATAGCTATGAATGGACGAGAAATGATGGATGTGAATTAATGTAGAAGAATGTGGAATAATGAGAAATGACGTGGAACGATGTGGAAAGATGGGAGTTTGTTGTTGGAAACTATATTTGTATATGAAAACCTGTTTTTGAAAGACTGTTTTATGTCAAGAATGTTGGGGAAGAATTTTGACTATCTTGTCGAATAAGGTCGTAGGACCTAAGTGAAAAGGTTGCAATAGCTAATGGAGACTCAATGAAGGACATCTCGCGTGTGGCAAGGTCGGCCGAGGTCTTGGACCGAGGTCTTGACTAGTCTCAGTTTAATTAAAATGGTGAGCTTCCGGTATGGTGGATGAGGGACCAAGGAAACGGCCTATGAGTGAAGCGCTAGGTGACCTGCGAAGGAGCCTAGAGGGTGCTGACCATACGGTGATCGGGCTCTGGGTCGCCGAAGATACCAAGGCATGCTTTGGGAAAGAAAATTAGTTGGAGTTGTTTTTTGAACACGGGCATGGATTTGGTTGATTGGCCTAGCTGGTCTTCAATGGATGAGTTCATGACCCTTTTACATGGATCTTGTTGATTGATCTAGCTGATCAATCAACAGAGAGTCCATCTGGATTTTATGTGATTATATTCCTAGATACTATGGGCTAGGGGACTATTGAAAAGGGCCCTGAGTGAATAGGTGGTGAGCGTTCTAGTTGCCAATGATGCCATAGGTACACCGAGGAAGGAATGATTAGAAACTGGACTTCAAATTGGATATTTTGGAGGATTAGGACCTAAATACTATGGTTTCATCTCAATTCAGTTTGAAAGATAGCCGAATCTATGAAAGGCAATGTGCGTAAGTGGTATGTCTGAATTGTATTTTGCATGAGATCTGGCTAGGGGGCTTGGGAACTCTGTTCCTTGGTACCCGAAAACATAACCAAATTTCTAAATGGATCCTATCAATACAGTGGTTGGGCGGTTGGCTAATCCATGGGATTGGATGGGGGGTTAGGTTGGACTGATGGAATCCTAAAATAAAATTCAATTCTGTTTAAGTTATGATAGTTGAAGTAAATCACGGATAATCCTTGTTCTATGGAAAAGAATCCTTGTTCTATGGAAAAGAATCAACGGCTGTGCCTCTTGACTGGGAAACTCACTAATGCACTTCTTTACATGCCGTTGCTCATCCTTTGTCGTGCTTCTGGTAGCTTCACCTTTCCATCATCTGCTCTATTTTGGGCCCATAAGTGGTGCATGTGTTGAACCTCTTATAAATCATATCGTTGTGCCTTGCTCTCCTTTGCTCCTATGATGGTTTTCCAAAGCACCTCAGCTATATTCTTGAAAATGTACATTGGGTCAAGAAGATGGTTCACTAGAAGGTCATTCCAATATACGAAAGTTGATGGAAAATGGATAGACGCTTCATTCATGGAGGTGTATAGGTTGGATCCAGTTCCCATAAGGTCCTCCAATCATTGCTCTTCCATATGAGGAGACCTCCCTAGAAATCCCTCACACAAAGGATGGTCCATTGGGAGATACTTCTTGTGACCCTTGTATACTATCTTCTTCATAGACTTTGAGTATCGAGTTGCGGCCCACATAATGGACATCCAATATACCCTGACACTGAAAGCCCTATAGAACATCAAAAAAGATTGTAGCGCAGGTAAGTTTGGATGACAATCATGACTTAACATCAGGGATTTTATATTCACGTGATCACAAAATTTTTTTTGTTAATAACATGTGTGAACATGTTATTAACATGTTCACATGTTAACATGTTCACAAAAAAGCCGGTGGCAACCGGGAAAAATCCCGCCGGGGTATAGCAAAAGCCCGGCGGGCCCGGCGGGCTTTCTCTTTGCCCGGTGGGTCCCGGAGGGGTCGTCACATATCCCGGCGGGGTACATTTTTCTATATATATATGGGCCCGGGGGGCCCTTTGGGATTTCATTGCTGACAGCATACACAGGTAATAAAAACTTGTGTGTGTGTGTGTGTGTGTGTGTGTGTATGTGGGTGTGTTCGTGCGGGCAGCCGCCCGCACCCACTGTCGCAATGCGCGGCAAGATGTGGGTGGTCCGCCACACGAGGGATGTGTGTGTGTGAGTTCGTGCGGGCAGCCGCCCATTGTCGCAATGCGCGGCAGGATTTGGGTGGCCCGCCACACGACTGGTGTGTGTGTGTAAGGCCATTCTTCGGAATGGTGCTTACCCTGGGGCACTTAGTCGGTAACGCGGCTAGTCTGTGTCCTATTGTAAGTATGGCACGCCGTAGCGGTACTAGTCGGTAACGCGGCAAGCATAGTATCGTTATGGCGATGTCACCTTCCCTTCCCTTCCCTTTGTCAAATGCGGACATATGGTCGGTAACGCGGCCAGTGTATGTTCGTATCTTATTGGTATTCCCATAGAATCGGGCGGCATTTTGTCGTTAACACGGCAAGTTGGTGTCGTCCGCTAGTGCATAAAATGTTTTTTGCATATTGCGGCATTTGATTGTTAACGCAGTCGAAAAAGTGTCGTAAATTTGCTTGCGTATTTCGGCATATGATCGTTAACGCGGTCGAATAAATATCGTAAATTTGTTTGATTTGACTTGTATTGTTTTTATTGTGTTTGATCCATGCGATACTTGGTTGCTAACGTGGCATTAGTATTTCATGGATCAAAGTTTACATCATATTGTCTAAACGTTTTATTTTATAATATCGTGATTCTGAACTCGAAAAATATGAATCTCTCTCTTCTTACCCCCCTCTCTCTCTCATGATACACTTCACAACTCTTTCTCTATCTCTCTCATGATTCACTTCACAACACGATACATGTGTAGATAATGATTTTTTTTTATTTCTCTTAAAATATACATAATTTTTTAATAATTTCTTTTTTCTCCCTCTATTTACTTAAAAATTAAAACAATACATTATTTTTCTCTTTAGGAACTCACAAAAACATTAAAAATGTCATTTAATGTTTCTTCTCTCTATCTGTCTCTCATGATACACTTCACAATTCTCTCTCTTCCTCATGATACACTTCACAATTCTCTCTCTTCCTCTCCTCTCTCTCTCTCTCTCATGAACAACTCTCTCTTCCTCTCCTCTCTCTCTCTCTCTCATGATACACTTCACAATTCTCTCTCTCTCTCTCTCTCTCTCAATGATACACTTCACAACTCTTTCTCTCTCTCTCTCTCTCATGATACACTTCACATCTCTCTCTATCACGATAGGTATGTAGATGAGGAGTGCTTTAGGATTACAAAACATTATTTTTCTCTCTTTAGGAACCCACAAAACTATAAAAAATGTCATTTAATTTTTCCTCTCTCTATCTGTCACACCTCTCTCTCTTCCTCCCCCTCTCTCTCTCTCTCTCATTCGATAATGTATACACTTCGATAAGTAATAATGCGCTTGTTTGCGGTTGTCTCACGTTCGATAATGTATTGCATGATGTTGAGTTCAGTAATGTTGTTTGATATATTCTGTTTTTGATTGATCATTGATAAGTAATGATACACTTATTGCTATTTTCTCACGTTTGATGATGTATTGGATTATGTTGAGTTCATTAAAATTATTTGATATTCCGTTTTTGTATGAACATTGATGATATTGATATACTTGTTGCTGTTCTCTCACGTTTGCTTGATGTTTATTTCAGTAATGTTTGATATTCTGTTTTTTTGTGTTTAGTGACATTCGCTAGATTTACGAAGACGATCAACATGCTTTCTCCCGAAGAGCGCAAAATTGTTCTGCGAGCAATTCGCGTTGAAGCGGTCATCACGGTATCACAATGTACTGATGATGTCGTCAAAAAGATCAACGAGTCTGAGATACTCATGCGAGATCTCATAGACCAAATATGGGAAAATGCACAGCGTCGGCGGCTTCGAAGCGGAGGCAACGCTGAGCTGCTAGATAGACAGAAGATAGCAGATTTCAACCATCAGCACATAACACGAACCATTTTGGGGAGCATGCGAGTAGCGTGCAGTGATCTTAGAGATGCTACCCCGCCTGAAGCCAACATGCAACGTCTACAGTTATGGGACGTTGTATGGAGCGAGCAAAGGGCCAAGAGCAAGCGCATGAAGGCGTTGGATGCAGAGTCCCTCCCCAAAAGAGTGCGAATTGCCCAGGACGTCGCTGCAACGTCCAGTCAGGCAGATGCAAGTGGTACAGGTGTCATTAATCGTACCATCTACAATTCTATGTGCACACATCTTATTGGCATCCCGCACGAAGCTCTTCACGAAGGACGAACAATTGGCTCCGGTGTGTTTGGAACAGTAAAAGAGTATGCAATCAAAGGTATATCATTTTTACCGGAGCACATCACTTTTTGCGGAAAGCACTACAAAGGAGAAGGCAGCGCGAAGTTCGAGAGCTTCCAGGCAGAGCAGGGTATGCAAGTGCTACATCCATCGATTGTCCAATGCATTGCCTTTACAAAAGAGGCTCCTTGGATCACAATTTTCCCGTACTATAATGGCGGCGCTCTTGGTGATACTCTTCTGAAGGTTCCCTTCAGATTCAGAGTTCACCAGAGCCATTTTTCGTTTGGATCGAGGATGGAGACAACCCCCGCCTGATAATATCCCTTTAGGCCATCTAGAACTTTCAAAAATAAAAGAGGTAGTAATAAATATGCCACATATTATGCATGCCCTGGTGGAAGGTGTAGCGGCAGCACATATGGCAGGTATTGTACATACCAACCTACATCCTTTTAATGTAGTGTTGGATTATACAAAAGAGCTAAAGCCACGCATAGGTATTATCGATTGGGGGTTGCTGCTGAGAGCGCCCAAAAAACATGTGTCTCTCAATTTTGTTTTTGAAGCAGACAAGAACCCGGAGAAGGTGGCACAAGCAGTCTCCTACGCAGACAGAGAGCGAAATAAACGGCCGTGGATAGCCCCAGAGCTTTATGATCTATTTTTGGCAGATGCATACACTCTTGCATCTGACGTTTTTGTCTTGGGATATTTATTACAAACTTTATATGACTTTTGGAAGAAAGTGCAAGAGTTGTGGATGGATAATAGTTCCCATGACAAAGTTACCATGGATACTATTATTCATAGAGTCAAAAATTGGATGTTTCTGCCTAATCGCGATGAGCGAAAATCAATTTTGCAAGTAGTTGAATTTTTTAGGTCACTAAATACTGACCCTACGAGGGCACAACGTCCTCTTGTAGAGCTATCGGTGGCATTCACCCCAACTTTGTAATGATACAGTATCAAGAGATGAAGTTTCAAGAATTTGAAAATTTGATGAGTCCAATGTTTCAAAATTTTGTTTCTCTTCAAAATTTGATGTGTCCAATGTTTCAAAATTTTGTTTCTCTCTTCATTGAGTCTTTGCAATATCTCTCTCCTCTTGTGGTGTTTAAGTTTATGTTTTCTCTTCAAAATTTGATGTGCGAGCATTGTTTGAAGTGTTTTTGGAGTCAATCGAGTCTTTGCAATACATATCTCCTCTCGTTGTGTTTGACTTCAAGATTTTGAGAGTAATGGTCAATTTATCTTACGTTGATCTTTACAGTTCATTAAAATCCTAAAGTCGTTTACGTTCATGCAGATATGGAGCAGGCGCAAGCGAACGAGCATCAGGAGTTAGCCAAGAAGGCATACGAGCGAATGAAGGCCCTTGCACATGGCCTGACAGCTCGCGAAGCTACAAGAACAGCGTGCAGGTTATCGAAATGGACAAATCCAACTTATGCCCAATGGAAAGACATAAACAAACGCGTAACCAGAGATAATAAAGGAAATATGGCCATGTCCAGATGGCAAAATTAAGAAGGGAAGATGGAAGATTTCTCGGTGCACCCACAACGATATCAAAACTAATGCCGAGCGCATTTTCTTGGAGGTGTACGGACGTCCTCTCCATAACGCCGACGCTCCACTGTATTTTGCTAAAATGTTATATGCTCAATTTATCTTACAAACTCCAGTGGACTTCGCCTCCAGAGAGGCCACTGTCAACACCCACGACATTCGTGAAGAGACAGTGACATTTACAAGAGAAGAACTTGCACTCATGGTGGAGGGCGCTGGACTGGAGTTAAACCAGGTGAAAGAAAGCTTAGGGGCCCAGTTAGCAGAGAAGGAGAAAGAAGCTGACCGATTAACTCAAGCGTCAACTCCTCCCCCGGCCAATAGAGGGATTCAAGAGCAGCTAACAAAGATCAGCCAAGATGTACAGAGCATCTCTTCACGTATTGCTCCTGTGCGCCAAGGAAACCACATCTCTCATTTTTTGATACATCCTGATCTTGTGGGAGTTTCTGCTGAGGCTACAAGTTCCTCCACCCCCCAATGTCCTGTATGTTACAAAGTATTCGATGGGTGGAGCGGCCAGTATATACTACCATGTGGACACTACTACCACTTAATATGTTTAGTGAGACAAATGCAAAATACTTCTACATGTGCATTGTGCAATGTCCCAATAAATCAAGGTATTTATACAGTGTTCGGCATGGCTAGCGAATATAAACCACCAGGACCTTTAGATGCAACTCCATTGCTTTTCCACCACTGAATGCTCTAATTTCTCAGGACACTCCAAACTCCGCTGGACAGTCCACCATTGCATCCATGCTTTTCCAAGATTAGGCGCTCTTTGATCCAGACTTCGTACAGCATACATAACAGGCATCATTACATGGTATGCATCCATCACACTATTCCACCAACTTCTTCTCGTAAGCGCTCCCTTCAAGACTTTGATTTTCTCTTTCACTTTTTCAAGTTGAGTGTTCTCCCAGTCATGAAATGCCATGCATGTAAATGTTTCACAAACTGCATCTTTATTTCTAAGAAGAGACTCAAAAGTGTAAAAGTGAGTGCAAAACCTAGTCTCCGCTGGAAGCTTTAACATAACTGACATGCGAGGTCGAAACATATCTAAAACTCTCTGTCTCTTGAGCATGAATTTCACAAGCTGGCGAGCAGTGTCGACGATCGAGGCAAACCATTTGGTATCATCAGATTTATACCAATCTTTTAATACAAGATTCAAACTATGAGTATTACATCCTACCGGAAAAATATGTGGATATTGTCGCTGTAGGATTCTGGATGCATTTTTACAATTTTTTGCATTGTCCATGACGACTTGGACTACATTCTTGGCACCCACTTCCTCTATCACCACAGAGCTAATGACTTGAGCAATGTAAGCCCCAGTTTTGATTGAACCAGCTGAATCCACGGCACGGATGAAAGTCTCACCTCTAGGTGAAATAACCATTACATTAATTAATGGTTTTCTTTGCACATTAGACCATCCATCACTTACTATACTACATCCAGAAAGCTCTATATTGCTAAGAATTATTCTTTGTACACGTTCTTTTACCTGCGCATAACATTTCTCTAATAGATCATTTCGCATAGCATGGTACGTAGGCGGTGAAAGCCCTGGTCCAAACTCACCAATTTTCTTCCATGCTCTCTTCCAATGGTCACTGTCCACCATCATCATAGCACTCCCAGAAAAGTAAATCGCTTCAGCGAGGACGAGTTGTGCATCATCGAGTCGACCTTGACGTAGGCTTTCTTGCAATGAAGTTTGACGCATGGGTATATTTCCTATGTCAAAGTTTCGCTTGCAAGAAGATGCACTGGGTAGATTACTTTCTGGTTGCACATTGCCGTTCGGGGTACAAGTAGGCGATGTAGCGGGAGTTTGATGATTAGAGCAACAGTGTTCTTGCTGCCTTGATACGTTAACGGTAGGAGTGTCATGTTTTCTTGAATCTTTCTTTTGAGTTTCTTCTCTTATGCGTTTGGCCACTATAGGTGCAGAGGGGTGGGTACATGACTTTTTCTTCGGTCCGCCTAAAAAGTGTTCTCTTAGTCGAGGAGCCCCACCTGATTTTACTGCATGGCATAGCTTACACTCCCAATCTATGAATCGATCACCAACGTTAATTGCATATTGCCACTCTATCCCAGGTGCCTTTTTTTTCCTTCTATTTGAAATTTGGACTCTATTGGAGGTATCACTGGATCCAACATTGTCCTCCATCTCAACAGATAACCTATTCAACCAAGCGTATAACAATGAATACACAAATGAAAAAACAACAAATCACTCACGTATAACAAAACATACATTAGCAAACAAATTACTTCGAAACTATCTTGACAAATACAAAAGATCATCACATAACACAAAACTACTTCAAACTATCTTGTAAGGTCTTACTACAAAACTACTTCGAAACTATCATGCACATTGCACCCCCAATGAAGGATGCCTTTTGTACCCAATTAAGGATACTTTACACAATCAAAGATCTATACTTGCCCAATACTCTAGTATAGGACAATAGACCTTCTTTAACATTAACAAAAAAAATCAAAGATCTATGCTTGCCCAATACTCTAGTATAGGACAATAGACCCTTGTCTACTCTAAACTATATCAAGTATCAAGAACCAATACAAGCCCCTAAGCAGGACTCTTGGCTCCATCAAACCATTCATAAAGCAGAATGAGGTAGATTACGTACGTGGCTCAAATGCAAAGCTGAATGACTCCAAATTTGTCCCTAAATCTCCGCAAGTATTAGCTACGAACCACACCCTGCCCCCAGTTCAAAGAACTAAGGACGAGTGGCTCAATAGCCTTAGGAGTGCCTACAAAGGAAAGACGACAGCCCCTAAAATAAGGACGTTCTTCCCAAGAGGACACTTCTAGCAACTCGAGAGCTCTACAAGTACTTTGAGGAGAGATATCACGCCCCCAAAACAAGGACTATCTTCCCAAAAGTTGTACGATGGGTGTCGGGCAGTGTTTATATACAGAATAGTACCCCGCCGGTTTTCCTTGTTTTTCCCGGCGGGCCCGCCGGGCTTTTATCTTTCTCGGCGGGCCCGCCGGGAAAACTACATATCCCGGCGGGCCCGCCGGGAAAGATAAAAGCCCAGAGGTGTTACTGGAGTAGTGGGTTCCGGCAGGTCATTTCTCAGGTCATGTGAATATACATTGTGATCACAAGTTTTAATATGTTAACACTAGGTTTTGTTAACGTGATCACGAAATTGTGAAGATGTTAATGAAATCCCTGCTTAACATAATATGTTAACAAGCTACAGTATTACCTGAGCACTCTCCATAGCCAGGCCAATCATGCATAGTCCACATAAGTATTCCTTTCAATGTTAGTGCGCGTTATCCAAACCTCTTGGAAATATCATGAACTTCAATGCCCTCCCATAGAACACGAAGCTCCTCAACTAAAGGGGCCAATCATGCATAGTCCACATAAGTATTCCTTTCAATGTTAGTGCGCGTTATCCAAACCTCTTGGAAATATCATGAACTTCAATGCCCTCCCATAGAACACGAAGCTCCTCAACTAAAGGGGCCAAATACACATCCATGTTCTTCACCTGGTACTTTCCACAAAGACAATAAAATGCCCTTTTTTTATCACTAGCCATGGTGGAAGATTATAGTTAACTAGACAAACAGGCCATGTACTTCATGATAAACTTCGTAAACAAAATGGATTCACTCCATCCATCGCTAGTCCAAGTCGAATATGGCGAGCCTCCTCTTGAAAGACTACCCACTTCTCTTCAATGTGCTTCCATGCAGAGGAATCTTTAGGCACATGCATAACACCATCCGTGGACCTAGTGTTACGATACCAAGTCATCAATCCTACAATGGATTTACACTTGAACATTGTCAGGATGCATGCATTGCTTGAAGGGAGCATTTACAAAGGACGATGAGCTTAGTGGCTTGAAGAGTCATGATTGGCACAAATTCTTACAATTTGTGCTTCCTATAGCCATCAAGGATTGCCTCAATGATGACATTAGAGCAACAATTTACAAAATTGGTGCAGTGGTACATTGGATATCAAGGAAAGAGATTAGTAGAGACACATTGGAAGTAGCATGGTTAAACTCCATCGAGGCTGTTACAATGGCTGAGAAATACTTTCCAACAAGTATTTTAACCATTCAATTGCACTTGCTAGTTCATGTGGTTGATGAAGTTGTTGTGGCTGGGGTTGTCCATAGTCGATGGATGTTTTTCTTGGAGAGATTTATGAAGACACTTAAAGGATTTGTTCATCAAAGAGATCATCCTGAAGGTAGTATGGTAGTGGGATGGCTTGTTCAAGAATCACTTGTATATAACTAAATTTCTCAATACATCTGATCTCGATATGCCAAGATTAAGGACACAAGAAGAAGATGATCGACTAGTTGGGGAAGAGCCACAAGGGAAAGGCCTTGTGAGAACAATGGATGTAGCATTGCATGAGAAGATCAATAAATTTTATATCTTAAAATCACATGATATGGAGAAATGGATCGAGAGATATAACTTGGTGAAGGCTGAAAGGGACCAAGCTCGTTTGAGTTTTAGAAGGAGTCGAACAACTCGCACGCTACTGTACCCAACTGAATTTGCACTTCTTCGAGACTTTCCTTCTAATAAATGGCTTGAGCAAACCATACTATAAGCTAAACGCAATGGTGAATCAATAAGTGATGAGGAGGAGGAGCTTGCATACGGTTGTGATTTCCATGTATGTGAGTTAGAGATATTTACACATTGTCTTTTATGTTGTGCTTTCGTGAATTTATACAATAAAAGCATTGTGCTTGCAGTATCGTAAGTTTGGGGCAATTTGGTCACGCGGCCATCACTTTCGAGTAGAAGGAATAGATAAAAAGAGAACAACATTTGATTGTGGTGTGAAGGCTAATTTCATGCAAGAAAGTCATTTAAGTGCAAGTGATGGCAATACTGAAGTAGGCATGCTAGATTATTGTGGAACAATCCATGATATTATCAAGGTTGGATTTAGAAAGTTTGATATGTTCATTTTTGATGTGAAATGGTTCAAGTTGGTAACTCAAGGGGCGCAAGTAACTGCATGCAAAGACAAGTGTGGATTTCTTCAAGTAGACCACACAAAGATATGGACTAACTAAAGAGACACATTTGTGCTACCAGAGCACTGTGAGAGCAAGTCATCTTTGCGGAAGACCCGACAGATCATGAATGGTTCTTTGTGATCCAAATAAGTCCACATGGAAAATAAATATTTGAAGAGGTGAAAATAGCAGTTGACTATTTGCCAGATGTTGAGGAACTCCCCCTAGATCATGTGATGGTTGAGCATACACCACTAGCACCTATTGAACAAGAAGACATAGTAGTTGAGGAAGTAGGTGAAGCTCACACGGGATTAGGATCGGATGAAGGTGTACTCATTGAGCAAATACATCTTGAAGAAGAAACAGACACTAGAGATAATCCAAAAGAAGAAGAGATTCAAGCTGAGTATGATCATGATGCATTGCCAGCTCTCATGCTAGAGCTAGAAGAGAATGACGACATAGATTAATTACCTTCTACTACTTCAAGACAACCGGTTCCATCAATTGATAACAATGATGGAGTATTTCTAAAATTAGATTTATTTGGAGCCATGGATGTCACTGTGAGGATAAGCAAGTTGATGATGAACTTTAATTTCATTGTAAAATAGAGCACTTTCTTAATTGCACCTTAGTGATGAGGAGGAGGAGCTAGCATTTTTTCTCCTTCAAAGAGCGTGATGGAGGTTATACCCTCCTCTCTCCCTCGGCTCCCCCTCCTCTCTCTCTCTCTCTCTTTATCTATCTCTTTCTCTCTGATCATCTCTCTCTCTCTCTCTCTCTCTCATAATGCTTGCAAAGAGGTAGAAAGAGAAGGCTAAAACACACCCCAGGATGGAAACTAGCAAATATTATATATAAATTTAAATTTTTTAAAAAAGAAAAATTGTGACTGTTATTTCGACGCTTATTCCGACTACTTTTCCCACAAGTATTTCGATGCATATATCGACGACGCGACCAGGCATGGAAACTAAGCGTCGAAAAACAATGATTCTCTTGTAGTCTCTTGTGTCTTGCACTCTCTTGTGTGTGTGTGTGTGTGTGTTTTCTTATGCAAGAAACTCAAGCTCTCTCTCTCCCCCACATCCTCTTTAATTGTTACTAAGAATTTGTATGTAAGTAGGAACCTTGAGCATTGCATGTGCACTAGTTGCACCAGAGGGTTGGGATTGAATTCTAACAGGGTTGTAATTTGGAAACACCTGTTAGGGTTTAGCCTTTTGCAAGTGTTTGTCTATGTTTAGTGTTTCAAGAGATCAAACTTCACTCAAATTAATCATTGATCACACTGATTAGTATAGATCATTGTTGTAAACTATTTCCTGGTCAAAAACTTATCGATCACTTCAAACCACCAAGTATTGCAATAATTTTGCATTACTTAAGATTCAATAATCTTGATTACTTAAATCAAATTAAATAAGATCACCATAGTTTATAACCTTTCTTGATTTCTTGACAATTTTCTCTTAAAGAAATATAATGCTTGCAAAGAAATGATCAAGATTAGGAAAGTTTGAATTAAGAATCACTCATTGCTCAAGTTTTCACCAAGATTTGGTAATTTTTGCACTTGATCTTGTAAACTTTATAAGTCTGTATCAAGATTCTTGAAATTTGGTTCTTTACAGAGTAAGCTTTGTATAGACTTGTTGTGAAATGCAAATTGCACACTAAACTGCATAAATTTGTAATAGAACTATAATCTACACTGAAATATGCATAGTATCTTCAATTTGCACACCAAGTCTTGATAAGAACTGCACCAAAATTTGCACAACAAGCTTCAATATCTTCCAAAGCTACCAAGATTCTCTAGCACTAAGAAAATATAGAAGGAAATAAGGTTTATGAATAGATTTGATGAAAGAAAGTACTAATCAAAAGGATTTAGCAAGAAAGTTCTAAGAAAAGCACTCTGAAAATGGTTGAAACCCTTACTTTAAAAGTTTTAAAAAAATCAAGATTCTCATAATTTTTTTGCAAGAATTAGGGTTTAAAAAATTTGTGATTAAAATATATCAAAAATGATTCCCATTAATCTCATTCTTAATCCACTCAAAATAAACTCAAAAAAAATTCTAGAAACTGTGTTAAAGCACAAATCTAAAACTGAATTAAGGACTAATCACTCTCTAAGCAAAACATTAAGATCTAAGCCAAGAGCTCTCATACCAATTGAAGAAAGAGGATCCATGGCTCTAATACCAATGTACTGAAGGGACCTAGGGGATTTCACACATTAGCATGGAGTACACACATGTCCCACTCATCCTAGGGAGTAGCACCTAAACATGGAAAGATTGCCATGAATCAGCCATGAAAGCTTGGGTATAAGCTCTAAGTAGACAAGATGTCTATCATATAAAATGGTGGTAAAAAGGTGATAAAAGGTATAATAGCCTAGACCAAGGTCACTTATATAGTTCCCAACCATTTCACATTGGCTACTAAATAAGCCCATATCCCAAAGCTATGCTTAAGGAACCCAAGGTCCATGTGCCTAGGCCCAAACCAATACACGTGCATGTGCATATATAATTGCTTCATTATAAATATAAAACCTAGTACATAGAGATACAATCCTTAAACCTATAAAAGGACTAAAGTTGTAGACAAGAGAGGATTAGCCGGCCCAATCAAGAGAAAAATTTGAATTTGAAATAGGTTAAGATATTTTGGAGATTTTAGAGAGAAAGAAGACTCATATCCTTATGTGCATAAAAGTACACTAAAGAATGACCATAAGACTCTTAAAGATCGCAACATTAGGATGATGAAACTTAGATAAGAAAAGTAATTGGTTGAGCTTGGAATGACTCCTCCCCCTCCCTTCTACATGTAACTTTATCTCAAAGATGGGATGAATAAACAACTGGCTAAGGAGTTGTAACCTCCTAAGAGAATTTGGGTGAGACCCCAAAATGTCTTGAAAAAATAATCCTTGCAAAGACATATGCAGTTGGAGGAAATTCAACTTCCTAGTTGAGCGGAGAGATGTAATATCTCATCAAGCTTGTGATGGATTATAATGCTTTGGATATTAAAAAATGCATTTTACCTGAATCCATGTCTTGAAATTACTATTCTACACTGTATTCATGTGATGCATATGTGATCTATTGTTGTTGCAGGGTGCGTCATCATCCAAGACCTTGACCCCTATTGGCCAAATGTGGGTGTCCTCTTGGCATAAAAAATGCAATGGATAAGGAATTAGATTTGAAGTGAAATGGATAGGGTAGTTTCTGGTGGCTAAATATGATATTGGTCATACAACCTAGCTCATGTTTATCAGTACATAGAGTGTTTTTTCTTTTCGGATAGGTGACGACTAGTAGAGGCAACTCCTAGGATTTTGGCACGTGTGTTGAGGTGGATGTGAGACATGCAACAAGCTACTTCAATAAGAAAAGTGTGGTCCAAGAATGATCATGCTCAACGGTCCATGCGGTCCTATCGAAGGATCATGATGTGAGACATGCAGCTACTCCAGTCAACATAATGGTCTAGGAATAATTCGGCTCAATGGTGTGTGCCATCCTACCTAAGGATTGCACCATGGTGCAAGAAGATATATGTTGATGATGTGACATTGATGTGCTATCTTGCACCATGGTGCAAGAAGATATATGTTGGTGACATTGATGTGCTATCTTGCATTATATGATTTAACATATGAAATTTGTCATGATATGAAAAGAATTATTAGATGTTATATTTTTATGAAAGGATCGTTCTCAAATGAGTGTGTGTGTAAACTGGTTTTAGCAATGTGCATGAGTTAAATGCTATTTTCAAAGACATGCATTTGGGAATTTGGTTAGCGATGTTCATGAGTAAAATGGTAATTTGAATTATGGCTTCATGAGTTTACACCCACTCCATAGGTTCAGTGTGTTCAGATGGAAGGCTAGACCCATGGGATTAGATGAGGTTAGGTAGAGCCTATGTATCAAACATAAAAAACATAAAAGACTAGGTGGTAGGGCGGACCTGAGTTTATCAAACATAAAAAACTAGGCTAGACCCAAGGGATTAGACGAGGTTAGGTAGATCCTATGTATCAAACGAGGTTAGGTAGACCCATGGGATTAGACGAGGTTAGGTAGAGCCTATGTATCAAACATAAAAAACTAGGTGGTAGGGCGGACCTGAGTTTGCGGGGTACTTTTCAAATGAGAATAGCTTATATTTTAGAACAAGAAACTTGGGATGCATAGTCTAGACCAATATCCATAAATGAGGATGGAAATGCATGTATAATTGAGGAGTCATGACATCTTGTTGGGCCAATGTGACTTGCTTTATGAGTATTTTAAAGGGAAAGAGATTTAATAACGTTCTTTGGGACTATATGGACCATGGGCCTTGGGCATGTCCTAATGTGAAGGCCAAGGACATTAATAAGTGTGGCCAAAGTATATAAGACAATTATAAGGCCACGTTGTAGATAACTCATAATCACTTTTATCATCTTTTACTAAATAACAATTCAAATCTTGCTCAAGCAAGCTTCCATGGTGACTTTCACCCCATGTATTAGACTCCATGTAAATGGTGTCCTGTGTTCTCAAGTCCATGCTAATGAGTCATCCCCTTCCTCCTTTCTTTCATTGGTATCACAGCTCATGCCTTTGATCCATTTCCAGCATTTTTCTTAAGTTTTCTTGATTTTCTTGATGTTCTTGATTTTCTTGAATTCTCTCCAAATCTTCTTGGAAATCTTGCGTCTAACAAGGAATTGTTTCAAGATTGGAGGTTATGCCTTTGATCTATTTTTAGCATTTTTCTTAAGTTTTCTTGATTTTCTTGAATTCTCTCCAAATCTTCTTGGAAATCTTGAGTCTAACAAGGAATTGGTTCAAGCTTGGAGGTTATGGCCAAAATGGTGATCAATTCTTACATATTTGGAAGCATTTGATAAAAAATCAGACCGCAGTGGATCAAATTTTGCGGGAGGCAGACAAGTTTTGAACAAGTTGAGTGTGTTGTGGACAAACTTAGTGTGGTGTGGACCTGCTCTTCTTCTTCCCTTTCTTCCCTCTCACGTTTTGGAAATTAGGGTGGATTTGGAGCAACATTCATCATTACTGAATCTTGGGAAGGAAATCATGGAGACCTTGAGCTTTGATTTGATGGCTCAATGCTATAAAATGGCTGTCAATCATGTTTTCCTCTCTTTCACAATGTTGCGTGAACTATCGAGACTACGCCTGATGTTTTCTAGTGGTTTATTGCAACCCTAGCAACCATAGTCAATGGTTTTTGGTGTTATATGCTTGGGGGGAATAGCCATTTCTTGGTCGAGACACTAAAACTAAGCAATTGCAAAAAAAATTATCAACATAACACTATTCATCTCGCAATATAAGTAGACTATTAAAAAGAGAAGCACAAGTTACCTGAGTTTGAATATAGACACCACATTATCCGAAGTAGCTACATTGATCCACCATAATATCAAAACCCCACCAAAATATTAGAACTAGCTACATGAAAATATCAAAAGATGTTTACCACATAGGCAGAACTGAAATGACCAAAGTTATTATTTGGAGATGCTCCTACACAAAATTTAAAGGTATGTAGCATTGACGGGGAAGTAGCTAGGTAGTTTTAGTAGTAGCTATGGGATACCGACACCTTGACAAAGTCTAAAAAACAATTCAACTTTTGTGAGTGCTTGTTTATGCATAAAATCATGAGGTGGCATCCAAGTTCAACACTTGTAAGAAAACATACGAGAGGTGCTTATTATTACAGGCAAGTAAACTGAGTTCTTAGCCTCTCTCTTTTGGAATTCTACACATGAATACCTTGGGAATTCATAAATTTTGAGCGAGTAATTCACATCGTTCGTCTTTGAACCCTCTGTGCTGACATACAAAATGTGTGTCTCATTACAAAGGATAATCACCTCCCTTAGGATCTCAACTGCAACAATAGACTGACCTTTCTCAATGTTCTCATATAACTCTTTAGTTAGCTTGCTTCTCCAGTGCACTATCTTGCCATCCCTATACTTTCCTTGAATAGTTGGGCCCTTGGTGCGATAGTAGTGGCCCCCTAGCTATTGGAGCCGTTGAGACAACTGCATCCTATAGACTGCAAACTTGCTATTTCATCAATACTTAGGTTAGTTCCCTGGGCCCTTGGTGCGATAGTAGTGGCCCCCCTAGCTATCGGAGCCGTTGAGACAACTCTATCCTACTGCAAACTTGCTATTTCATCAATACTTAGGTTAGTTCCCTATGTCCAAATCCCTGGAGCAGGCCCTGGTGGCCCAATGACAAAGGTAGTATCTACTTTCCAAGAGTGTGTGTTACTCGAA
>NC_141080.1:40655058-40825058 GCF_041138505.1 Cibotium barometz | reverse complement strand
TTTAGTGATATAAATGTCGAACAGTCATGCAAGCGCCTTGTGAGTGTTAGCTCATGTTGAGCTTGGCATCTCAACAAGAGGCCCACCCTTTCAGGTAGAGGGTTGGAATGCAATGGCTCACGCTGGCACCAGCCTACAAGAGGAGGCCTCTTGTTTGTGTTTGATCTATGTCCGCCCTTTCAGATGGGTGGTTTGTATGCAAGGGCCTCGAGCTTGTTGTTTGTGTCTCGGCCCACCCTTTCAAAAGACGATTGGAATGCAAGGGCCCGCGTTGGTGCTGACCTACAGGAGGAGGCCTATTGTGTGGAATGCAAGGGCCTACGATGGCTCCCTTGAGCTCTTGTGATTTGCTTGGTTTGGTTACCCTCGCCAGGCCTCGAGCTTGTTGTTTGTGTCCAGTCTCGGCCCACTCTTTCAAACAGACGGTTGGAATGTAAGGGCCCCTGCTGGTGCCGGCCTACAGGAGGAGGCCTCTTTTTTGTGTCTGGTCTTTGCCCGCCCTTTCAAATGGTTTTTGTGTCTGGTCTTTGCCCGCCCTTTCAAATGGGCGGCTAGTATGCAAGGACTGCTATAAAAAAAGCCAGGTGCCCGCTGGCGCGAGTGGTAATGTAATTTTTTTAATGGTTTTCAAACCCCTCTCTCTCTCAGCCCAGCGGGCTACAGGAGGAGGCCTTGAGCTTGTTTGTGTCTGGTCTTAGCCCGGCCTTTGGGACGGCCCACTGGTATGCGCCTTGCCCTAGTGTTGCTAAGAAAACACACCCGGCTTGTAGCTAGAGCGGGTGGTAATGCATTTTTTAATGGTTTTTACCCCCCTCTCTCTGTCTCTCTCATCGTGTAGCCCACACCGGCGCGGGCTACAAGAGGAGGGAGCCTTGAGCTTGTTTGTGTCCGGTCTCATCCAGATCTTTGAGACGACCGACTAGTATGCCTTGTCTTAGCACCTCCGAAAACACAACCCTTGTAGGCGGATATTTTTTATTATTTTCAAACCAGACCATGCTGGCAGGGGCTATAGAAGTAGGCCTCGAGCTCCACTCTTGGCCTGATCTTTAAGATGGACGGTTAGTATGTGCCCGGGCACCTTGCCTTAGCACCTCCAAAAACAAAGCCCTTGTAGCCGGCCGGGCGGATATTTTTTATTGTTTTCAAATCCCTCACACTTGTTGTGTCCACTCTCGGCCCCATTGAGATGGCCAACTGGTATGCCCTCCCACTGCCCTAGCGCTTGTTTGTGTCTGCTCTCGGCCCCTTTGAGATGGCCGGCAGGAATGCTCAGGTTGCGATTCTTTCACTGAAAACAGCCCGCATAACCCATGCCGATGCGGGTGACTATTTTTGTTGTTTTAAAACCCTTCTCTCTCTCTCCTTCTATAGCCCGCGCCGGCCCAAGCTACGACCACCCTCATGGCAGCGCCATGCCATGGATCTTCACCCAGATACGAAATCTGGTGGACTCATAGAGGGATGCTCTATACCATCCCCCTGTAGTTATGGCCATTGATTACACTTATGATACAGATTGGCGCCCGCCCCAAGTGCAGTTGAGAGAGAATGCAAATGAAATCTATAGGGTAGAGTTGTTAACATCCCATAGATTCCACCATAGAATTGGATGTTATTCTACCTAATAAAATAAGTGTAGGCATTTTTTTTTTGAAGTAGTAAAATAAGGCATCCAACAGTGGTTCTCAAACATGTTTCTAAAGGTTATTAGCATATAACTCACAAGGTACTTACTATATGTTTCAAGCTCGGGACCTTCTTGAGATTGTTTCGACTACCCTAAAAAATGTTTGAATAAGCTTAAAGGACCTAACTTTTTCCATTACAACTAGATCTAGGACATCTTTGTCTCTTAAATAAAGTCGATCATTCTAGTAATCATGTTTTTCTTCTACATTTATGGTGGATGCATGAAGTTTCAGATCACATGTATAATCTTCTTACTTTTTATAAAACTCAATTACTAGAAAAACTAAATTGGATTGATCTTGTGGTGTGTGTGGGACATTGCAATAGACCCACCAATAATTTGATTACTTGAGGTAAGGAACTCTCTAATCTTATTGGATTCATATGTTATACGTACCTGCCGCCCGAGGTGTAGTTGAGATAGAATGTAAATGTCCATTAAACTCTCTCTCTCTCTCTCTCTCTCTCTCTCTTTGTCTTTTTTATGAAATTTAGTATGGCCAATATGGACTGTGCTGGCACAGGCTATCAAAGGGACTTTATTTTTACATTTTTCTGGAATTAAAGCCTCTTTGTATGGTAGATTTGATTTCAGAGTCTCACGAGGATAACATGGAAGGCTTTGAAAATAATGAAAGAGTTAATGTGGGCATGGGAGAAGATGATGCTAGAGATATGACTATAAAGAACAACAAAGAAGAGGAGCATTTGAATTAGCAAGATGCAAGATTACAAATTGTGCCCTACTTCTTACGTCCAAAAGTGTTGAAAAAAGATAGAGTCAATGACGAGAGTAGCATTTCTATGTTCCAAGGTGAAGACATCCTCAAGAAGGTTAGAATAGTGAGTTTCTTTGAATGTCCTCCTTCGATGGATTTCTTTATGGTTCTTCGCCTCGACCTACATGGGATATGATCACATAGGAGCACGTGCAATATGGGATATATGTGGCAACCTCTTTGCTTTCTGACCATGGGATTCTTTGCTATGTTGTGCTTTGTACTTTGCATACATTAGCTACTGAATATGTTCTTTGTCTTGTTTTGGGTCCTTGCAATATAGTATATCTGCATACGATCATTTGCCACCTCCATGGAGGGCTAGGGGACTAGTCTTGAAGATGCAAGTGACCCTTTTAATGATGGCCTATATCAAGAAGTTGTTGGGTGCCTTATCTTCTTATGTAACACCGTGGGAGCATGGAGATAAGCCATACATTCATGGCTTGCTATTTCGAGCTTTTGTGCCATTGTGGTGGTATAGCAATGGAGCTTGGTTGCAGCATATTGGTATGGATTCGTGAATGTCGTTGGGAATATTGGCTATGTATTAGGTGTGGTGCTGCTATTTTATTATGTTTGGAACCTTTCAATGCTTGTTGTTTTTCCACCGTCGATTCATATACCAACATTTTCTGGTTTGTGGTTGATTGAAAGATGCTTTAAAATGAGATGTAATTTTGGCATAGATTATGACTTGGCCTGAAATTTCTTCTTGTTATTTTTGTCTATGTGAAGTATGCTGCTCAGATTTTTTGTGCCAGAGTGACGTGATCTCGTGCATAAATTACTCATTTCAATAGACATTGTAGATGGCATTACCTTTTCTTTTTGGGATTGTATTGATGAGATTCACTCGTTCCCACTCGCCTGTTGTTTGGTATACCTTGTTCTTGGGAATGATTTATACACTTTCAAGGGGCTTGGAAGGCTTGGACATGGAAATATTCACTCAATTATTCAAGCATTTAAGTCCCAAGTGGTAAGATTCCTCAATTTCTTAGCTAAATGTGCCTTCAATGGTGCTTGGGAAAGATTTATACACTTGCATCTGGGGTTTTTGGCTCTGCAAACAAAATAAACCAAATGTTAAATTAGGGTTTTATAAACCTAATTAGTGGTTTATTGCATCCATTAGCATCATTGGCTTACTTATTAGACAAAATCACATGCTATTTTTGGGGGGATATTTTTTGGTGAGATTCCTTCAGTGAGCTTTTTTGCTATTTTGGTCAGCTTTTCTAAAGATATCTTCTTATTCATGATGTGTGGTGGCTAGGTAATGGCCTCTATACACCACTTACAGGCACACAAGAAGAGAACACAATGGGACTAAAATTGGGGGACACTCAAATCCCAGCTCGAAGGACACCAATCAAACTTGCACCTGCCCTCTTACCTCGAGTCGTCTATGTTGGACACTTCAACACCCTCCCAAACTCCCTATCTGGTCTAGTTGCCTCCTTTAGCTATCCTCTCAAGTCATCTCTGACCTTGGGCACCTCTTATCATCAATTTTAGAGCCTTTTATAACGACAAATGACATCCAACTGAACAGATACCACTCCAATTGACACACAACCCTTCATATTCTGACTCCGAATGCCTCCACTAGTGCGTGGGTAGAAAATTATCCTCTAGGATCTTCTGATGTCCTCCAACATTAGCTAACCTTATATTCTCAACCCCACGACCTTCCTGTTCCCTCAACTGACCTTCTTCCAACCCTTCTCTAACCTTCAATCACTAATGACAGCTTCAATAGTTTGAAGGAGAACCGGCTAACTTAGAAGCCCTGTCTCACATAGAAAGCTTCTCCAAATGTCCTCCCACCTCATCAAACAAATGTCTTGCAAAGTGACCAGGTATTAATCCTTCGAACTCAAAAAACCATTCGTGGCATGAACAAACTGCCTGATAATAACATGAAGTTGACGAATGAGGGCCTAAAGGTCTAAACCTCAAAGTGCCAAAGCTACTAGCATCAACATTGAGAACAATCTGTAGCCATTATCCCGTTGTGCAATCAACATGCCATCTGTGCACATAGCAGTGCTACGTTGTCTCTTAACCAGTTGTTCATTGTTACACTAAGTAACTATGCCACGCCTCCCTTCTCAGCTCTAACGATGTTGCCTCCCTATTGTAGTATATTGTGAGTTCTCCATCAATGATGTGTCTCTGCTGAGATTTTCTACGTGCTGAGTGTGTCCTCACCAGTATCCAGACCGAAGTTTTTAGAGTGCTTTCTTGCAATGCAACATTTACGGCACTCACAACCTGGTTTCTACCAGCTGTCATCACCGCCATTTGATTGCCTGTTCACAGCTCTCATGGCCAGTTTTGCATCTTGCTATTATCACGATCGATATTAACCCTCAATTAATGACAATGTAAAATCTCCAATTTGACTCATAGGCAGGTGGATATAAGCTTCCATTACCAATTCTCAAGTTAGCTCATCTTCTGTGTTGCACATTGCCTTCCCTCAGCAAGGTTTGTAGCTTCACCTGAAAAGAGCAGCACCTTTAGATTTGCTGACACAAGCAAGCTCTATAGTAGTCCATCCATGTATGATAAAAGGAATCGCTCAAAGGCGTCCATAGCAATAAGAAACTCCTTGCTACATCTTCCCAAGCTCCACATCCATACTCGCTACTCAGCCAGTTGAAGGCTCGCTGTAGGTATAAAAGCTTCACATGGATGTTTAAATCTCACTATAGAAATGAAAAAGTAGTGAATCTCTCTCTCTCTCTCTCAATAATGTGAAACTCTCTTCCTCTCTCTCATTGTTGAATTCCTCTCTCTCATTGTTGAATGCCTCACATATAGCCACTCAAACAAATTTCTCCCTCCTTTCCTCTCTCACTAGATTGAGCCTATGGTTTCACATGTCTCTTTCTCTAGTGTAGAAACATTTCTGAATTCTCCACAGTGTCAGTCAATGGATTTACACAAGAAAACACTACACATAGATAATCACAAGATAAGCCCATATATCACCCATCTCCCAATTAAGATGAGCTTATGTAATATATAGCTCAATTAGACAAGGATTCACAAGAAGAGAATTTCGAAATGAAGAGAAGTAGCATATAATAAGGAAAGGAATACTCCCTCTTTTCTTAAATTCTCTCGCACTATTCTCTCTCTTGTTGACATACTCATAATCTATTTGTAGCAACATCTCCCTCGACCTTCATAGGGTTAAAGAGACACTACACTTAGATATGATAAGTAGAAAGATTAGAATAGAGAAGATCAAAAGAATATTATTCCTCTTAATGATGCAATCCACATAGGATTAGAGAGGAGTTGGGCAACATAGAATACCATCTTAACAAGAGATTAATAGATCATAGTTGAGTCTTATAGATTTTCCACCTAATAATTTACCCAGCAGCTTGCAGATCAAGCGAGGTACTCTTGTTGTCTGATCTCATCGCCGTATGGCCAGCCGCTGGCTCCTCGCATCATGCCTGCTACTGGCGCTGATCAGCTTCAATGCCACGCCGGCGTCTTGTCACAAGAAGAAGATGATCAAGGCCGGCCCGTCCCAATACAGATTCTACCTCCACAACACCGTTTACAACCCGATCGTGAATAACACCTACTTCACCTCGGTGTACGGTTCGCCCCCTCCGGGCACTTTCCTCAACGCCTTCAGCTTCGGCGTGGTGGCCACTTTCGAGGCCCCCCTCACGCTGGGTGCCTCCAACAGCTCGGCGTCGGCCGGGGTGGCACAGGGCTTCTACGTGCTGGACAGCCTGAAAGGCTTCGTGCTTTTCCACACCTTCACCGCCACCATCGACGACGGCACCTACAAGGGCACCGTCACCATATTCATGGGCCAGATCGTGGAGTCCCAGAGAGTGCGTTGTTGGCGGCACCGGCGACTTCCTCCTCGCACGCGGTCTCGCCACCAATCGCCTCGTCGAGCTCGTGCGGGCCGCCCCTGCCCGATGGATCCTCTCCTTTGATCTTGACCTCTACTACTAGACCATTTGCATCGCTGTCTTTAGTAACTAACCCGTTGCTTAGTTTCATTAATTCTCCTAACCTAAGCCTACTCACATCTTCTAAAGACCCGATGTGTAACCAAAAAAATCATTATATTTTATTGCTCTTATAAAAGAAATATGCATTTACATCAACAAACGCCTCAACGCATATTCGGATGCCTATCAACAAAAGCCAATTGGCATCCTAGTCTTTGCTACCTATTCGCTACTTTTTCATTAGTTAATTTATGCCAGCTAGGTTTGCAACCTTATTAATAAGGTTACCAACTTTATTATCAAGCCAGTGCAGACAACATGCGAGAGTGAGCAGATGCACCCTCTGTTGGAGCTATATATAGCTAGCCCTAACTCACTCTAGGTCTTGCCTATATATATGTGACTTGTGACTAATATGATTCATTCTTGTGGAGCGTATGTGGTGTCTCTTGTCTCGTCTCTCTCTCTCTCTCTCAACATGGTATCAGAGCGATTCTAATTATAAGGGAAGCATCTACGTCTTCTTGATCAATTTATGATTATGATTTCATGTCTTACAAGATTGATCTTTGGTAACAGCTTTGTGTAGGGTTGATTGGTTCTTTGATTATATGTTGCCTACATGATTTTATAGCTCCACTTGTTGTAATTAGAATTGTTTTTTAATCGCGTCCTTAAAACCAAGACCAGGTGCTGGTGCGTAGATGGTACAGTGCTGGTGAAACATATCAAAACGGTTTGTCAATCGGAGTTCCGAGTCAAAAGTTGGGACAATTCAGGCAAACTGCATCTAAAATAGTAAAACAGGTTCTTTGTGAGAGCAAACAGGTAGTTGTCTCTGAGTCGTAAGTAGGACTTGATCGTCAAAGCTTTCCGTCGTGAAAGCTTCAGACGGATGCTTGTTGTACAAGCTACAATCAGATACAAAACTTGTCGTGCAAGTTGCGTCATAACGCGGGGCTTTTTCTTATTATTATTTTCTTCTTTTATGGACCTCTAAGTTTGCTTACATGCATGAGACACGGGTCTCCACTTTTAGAGTTTTAATTTTATGTTCGACATGAAGCAAGGAAAGGAGCAATAATGGTATAACATTGTCCAATTGATCAAATGATTGCAGACATTCTCACCAATGGACTCCATGAAGCTCGGTTTACACTTTTGTGATTAGAACTTGGAGTTATTGCGGTCTCCCTTTTTGGAGATTAGCACATCTCACATCATGTCAATTTTGTCTAGACTTGTACATAGCCTATAGACTTTAGGCCACTTCACACATTACTTCACATCATGCACATTTATTCTTTGTACTTTGTATATAGAAGCACATTGCACATGGACTTTAAGGTGGCATTGTACATTTATAGGTTACGAGCTCGGGTTTTTCCTTGTGCTCCCAAGGGTTTTTTTACTCGCAGAGCTGGAGAGCTTTATTTGAGTGGGGGTGCTGGAGCTATATATAGCTAGCCTTAACTCACTCTAGGTCTTGTCTATATATATGTGACTTGTGAGTAATATGATTCATTCTTGTGGAGTGTATGTGGTGTCTCTTGTCTCGTCTCTCTCCCTCTCTCAACACCCTCATGGTGGAGATCAGTGCAGATAACAAGCGAGAGAGAGAGAGAGAGAGAGAGAAAGAGGGAGCACCTTGACGAGAGCTTATCTCCGGTAGCAAAACGAGAGAGAGAGAGAGAGAGATTCAGCTCCATGGAGCCCTATAACAAAAAACGAGAGGGAGAGAGAGAGGGTGAGAGCTCCACGAGAAAGAGAGAGGGGTTGCTTTCTTTTTTTGTTGCCAACTTCCTATTCGCTACTTTTTTGTGATGGTCTTGAATTTTAACCATATCTTAAACGTATAACTTAATCTAAGAAAACATTAAACTCACTTAATCTTGCTATTTCTACATAGCAATACAATCAAATTAACCTTCGCAAATAGCAAACAACCATGCATGCTATATCCAAGGTTCCTATCACATAAGCAAAGAATCATGTAATCTCAAACAAACATTCACATGATATAAATCTCTATCAATTACAACATAGCATCTCAATCAATCACAATGATATAAATCTCTATCAATTACAACATAGCATCTCAATCAATCACAATGTATGTGTCTATCTCAAGATTCTATCATCATCACCATGCTCGACAACATGGTTAGTCATAATGACCAAAATCTAGCCAATCTAGGGCTTTCTTCGATGCCTGTCCAACCTTCATAATGGACATCACGGCTATCCTGGGTATGTCTCTAGTAAATCTCGTCCACTTTGGGTTCTACCAAATGGCTTCCAGAGGGTATAAATCACGTTCTCTATTGTCCGATGTTCCCTATCTAAGGACGGCCGCCCGAATCCCAAAATCTCATGTCGAGTCTCATCATACACATGCATATCAATCATTCATCTCAAAACAAAGCAATCATAACTCATATATATCATCTCTAGTCCATAATCTTTCAAGGCATGCATATTCAAATCAATTACAATCAATTTCAAGTATAAAACAAGCTTTTAATTTAAACAGTCTTTAACTTCTCTTTATCTTTTAAGTCACATGGGAGTCCTTGTTTTTAACATAATCAATTATCATGTTCTAACGAGGGAGGTCATCTCTAGTCACTATAACTAAGTCTTAACTATGCGTATGCATTAGTCCATCCGGTCTATATAGATAAGGTTGTCAATCTTGATAGCAATTTCTTAGGCAAAGCCTAATAACTGGTCTCTTTGGGAGAGTAATATCTTTCAATCTATGTAGAATTAGAGAAAGGCCAAAACTATAAAGTTTTAGGACTTCTAATGCTCTATAACGCATGTCTCAGTGATGGTTCTCTAAAAATGAGTTCTAAGGTCTCTTTGAGAGCATTTAAAACAGCCAAAGTTGTGTTTTCAGCATGGAACTGTCAAAAACAACCAAGTGCCCCACTTTGCACCTTGAATAACTCAAAAACGAAAGGAATTTTGACTTTCTAGAGTCTCATACACTCTTGTATAATTTCTTGCCGTGTCTAAAACTTTCATGTTTACATCAAAATATGATTTTAAACGTAGGGAAAGATAAACTCTTCACAAAATAGTCCCTAATGAAGGTTTTATCTAGAGTCTAGTCATAAAAACTAGTTAAATATTATCTTTTAATTCTTTATCTCCAAAAGTATTTATTCTATGAGTCACATAGAATAAAGAGATCATGTATAATTAATAAAGTCAAGAATTACTCATCGTTAAGCGTGCCTATATCGACTTAGATTCTCTCATATATGCACTTATCTATTTTTTTATTTAATCTCAAAAGCAAAATAATGAAAAGAGTGTTTGTATACTTTCCCGATATATTTGCTGATGTCTTAGGAATCCATGTCTACTCTCCAGAAGTTGGCAAGAGCTGCTTGTAGATTTGGCAAGCCTCCTCATATCTGTTGTCAGGGGGCTGCAATCTGCAAGGTATAACTCTGCGCACAATTATCAGCAGATACTAGTCGTATGGGTACTTAAATTTACCAGAACGCATGCAGTCTACAACCAACCGTGAATGGTATAGCCAAAATCAATTGTATGTGAAAGTCGACTCTAAAAATAGGTCATGTTTTACTTTCTTTTTATCAAATTTCGATTTGCATGTCCATCTACACACTTTAAGGCTTCCTTTGAGTATACTAACTAATTGAAAACTTAATCTTTAATTTTTACTTAATTTTAACACTTAGAATCTTTAATATCGAAAAAGCACTGAAAACCTACTCAAATTCATTATTACTGAAATCTATCGCATCCAAAACTTAGGACTATCTTTAATTATAACTTGGTTTATCTCGGAGGTATGTTACCATTTTCATTAAAATCACCATGCCAACTTTTACATCATCACCATCACTAAAATCCTCCAAATCTTGTGTCTGAAAGGTCTAAAACCTTAACGAGACTAAGGTCCAGAACACATTAAAACCTTAATCCAAAGGTATATTCCATAAAAATTAATCCTAAAAAATTTCTCTCCCAACTACCGAGAAGTGATCGATTTATGATTGTAGTCTGGAAGAGATGCATGCAGCAGATTCCAGACAGAAACATGTCCGCCCCTGACCTCCAGAATGTCCTCCAACGTCATCCAACTACAAACATTTGACCCTGAACTTCTTAGAACCTATCAACTATCCTTTGCTGATGCCCTGTCGCGACACTAGTCTACCCTAGCTGCCCATGTAAATTGGTTCGAATGACTGACGCAGAATTCGATCCCAATATGCCGTCCTCCTTGCCCTCTTTTTGTCCTCTTGGTCCAACTAGCCTCAATCTCTCAACCCCAAAACCATGTTGAACATTCCCCTATTCTCTTCGGACCTTCTGCTGACACTAGTCCAACTGGTCTGACGCGCTTCCACCTTCGGAGGCAAAACCAAACGACTCAGAAACTTTCTCTTACTTGTCCGTCAAATCCTCCTAACCCTTGGGTTGCTCTAATTTAATGAAGATATGAATTCAAAGACTGTTTGCTGCCCACATCTGACTTACTATTGACTGATATGACCGCCACTCATTGTTGATTGCTGAGACGGCTGACTCAAGTGGAGCATAATTTCTTAGCTCTGAGTCCTATAACACCTCTAAATCCTCTTTTTGTCCTTTTGGTCCAACTAGCCTCCATCTCTCAACCACATTTAACATTCCCCTATGCTCTTCGGACCTTCTGGTGACACTAGTCCAATTGGTCTTGACGGATACTGCTTCGGCCTTCGGAGGCAAAATCGACTGACTGAGAAGCCTTATCTGGATCAGGAACTTTCTCTTACTTGTCCGCCGAATCCTCCTAACCCTTGGGCTGCCCTAATTTAATGAAGATATGAATTCAAAGACTCTCTCCTACCCACAACTGACTAACTATTGTGACTGATTTGACAGCCGCTAATTGGCTGATTTGCTGACAGCGAGACTCACTTCAAAGACTCTCTACTACCCATATAGTTGATTTGCTATTGACTGATTTGACCCCACTGATTGTTAATTGCTAATGGCTGACTCGATTGGAGAAGAATTTCTTAGCTTTGAGTTTTCTAGCACCTCTAAACCCTCTAAACCCTCAAAAAAGACAAAGATTCAACTCTATAGATACTTAATTGATCATAATGAACTTAGAGCTGATACACAGAATGACCAATTTGCCCACAATCCTATCTGACTTCTGTCTAGCTTTTGATTGTCAAAATCCACTCACAATATCTTCCCTTGAATCCAAAAAGATCCAAACAACCCTTTTACTAACCCCCTAGACACATAGCTACTGCGCTGACACTCTTTTGACCCTCTCTAATTGTATTCTCTCAATAGAAGATGACTGCTTCAATTATGGGACAATTATGACTTTCAAGACATCAAACATACCTTCACAATTGCTCGATCTCAACAAAGACAATCAAAACAACTCAAACCAAGCTTCAAATCACAAATTCTCATCAATCATGACACAGATACAAGCTTTAAACACAAGGATTTTTTCACAAAAACAAAGACAAATTGTCTCAACACCCCTGAGACAATGGGTCCAAACATATTAGAAGAACACACTAAAAAACTTCCAATTTTTCAGAGGTAGGCTCTAGCTATTTCTCTCCTAATCATTGGCTTCACTCACGAATACGAACTGCAGTGAATTTACAACCACAAACCAGGAGTCCTTCCCAAATAGTCACAAATCAGCACATAACACATCAGTAGCAATTGAACATGAATTAAACTAAACCATGTTTCTAACACAGTTGCCTCATAGAAATCAATGGAGACATATCTCGTGTTTGATTCTTTGGACCTCGCTTTCTTTGCTGTGATTTACTTCTACACTGAACTCCACTTTTACAATTTTTGAAAAATAGAAGACCCTCTGTTTGTAGCTAGTCTCTTCATTGTAGATCCTTCACACAATTCACTCACTCCCTCTCTTGCTCTCCTCTCTCTGTCTACTTGTCTAGTCTCCTATAAATTATCGCAATTCCCCCCCTTTTGGCCGGTTGCCACATCGATGCCTTCTAGAACAATTGCATTAGCTCTCTTGTTCTTCCATGCTCCTTCTATTTTGGTTTTTTACACCTAATCTTATCCACTCGTGTTGCCACGTTGTTTTTTGTCACTCAGGATACATGTCATCCTCCTTATATACATTAGATGTTCGCACATATGGCCCCAACCTTGCAGTGAAACACTTTCAAGTGTTTCACACTCTGTTTTCTGCTTTCACACATAACCCCGATATGATATGGCCTCAATCTCATGCCATTCCCTTTGCTGCCATGCATTTGACCTCCCAAGTCTTGCAAACTGAAAGATCCATTAGAAAAAACTTCATGTATAATAAAAGGTCCGTCTCATCTGACTCTGAATTTAGTCTGAAATGTAGTATCTAGAGAATTATTGTATATGAGGACCAACATTCCCTTCTTCAGGTCTTTGCTTCCAAACTTATCATTAAAAGTTTCAATTCTCTTCTGACTGACCATTTCATGCCATTTAATGGCTTCCTCTCTGCCCAACATATTTAAAGAATATAAACTAGTCAACCTCTTTTTCTCTTGTTCTTGTTGGGTCATGTTATGTTGTAACAAAAAATCAAGTGATGGACTCACAGTTGATCAGAATGAAATCACAGCTGCTGTGTTGATCCAGAATGACTAATTTTTCCCAAAATCCCGTCTAGATTCTGACAATTAGACTAACCTCAAAATATCTTCCCTTGAATCCAAAAAGATCAAAACAACCATTTTACCTCATCATTAGCTAACTCCTTAGACATACAGCTGCCTCTAGTTGACACTCTTCTGACCCTATTTGACTGTATGTTCGCTTCAATTATGGGAGAGCTCTGACTTCCAGAACGTGATACATACCTTCACAGTTTCTCTATCTCAACAAAGACAATTGAAACAACTCAAACCAAGCTCCAAATCATAAATTTTCATTAATCATGACACATATACAAGCTTTAAACACTAGGCTTTCTTCAAGAAAATAAAGATAGATTGTCTCAACACCCCTGAGATAATGGATGAAAACATATAAGAAGAACACACTAAAAAACTTGGGGTGTTTCATAAGTAGGCTCTAGCTATAGCTCTCCCAATCATACAAAGTGGACACTTAGGAGTGGCTTAAACGCCGGGGAGTGGTCACTCAAATGGATATCTAACGAGCTGGCAAGGCATCTTGGTGAGACTTTAAACTTGAGTTTTAATTATCACCCAACTTGTTTTGCTTGTGGGGATTGTGTTTTCATTGTATTACTACTTAATGCGAGAAGATGAGGATGTTGAAAGTGACGGTGATGATGAAGGTGGTGGTGCACGTGGTGAAGATGATGAAGACAAAGACATCACATTAATTTAATTAGTTTTTGATGTCTTTATCTTTATTCATTTTTGGGACACACCTTCTGTATTTTGTAACTATGTATATAATTTGTAATAAAAATCATGACATTGTTATATTGCAATTATTTTTTGTATTTTAAGTGTTTGTCTTTTAAAAAAGTTTAAATAATGTGATTTAAAAAAATGGCGACAGAATGGGTGAGATATGTAGGGACACATCTCACCCATTTTGTCCCTGTTTTTTTTTTCTTTGTAGCACGCGGCTATACACATGACTATATTTGCAGTAATGTGTGCACCTATGCATGCTACTGTACATGTGATTATCTAGGGGCGATTATCTGTGCGGTTGTAATTGCATGCTCATAGCCGCATGCAAAGGTGCATTGATATAGCCGTATAAAAGTTTTTTCCATATATAGATCCTTTTAAATTTATGCTGCTCTTCACAACATGACTTTGCTCTTCATTTGTTGTAGTAGTAGCTATATACTGTGGTGTGGAGCCTTCTATTAGAAGCTTCTCATTCGTAAACATAGAATCATCTTCTTGCTTTGTGATTCTAGCCCATGAATCGATTTCAAGATTCCCATTGACAAAGCTTAAACACATTGATTCAAGCTCGCGTAATTCTTGTAAGCTTAAAACTATTGTTGCCATTGTCTTCCATTTGTTTACGAGATCCATTCTACATGCACTTCCCAATGTGAATACATCAAAAACATACTCATCCTCTCTACAAAAAGATCTTATAGTTGTAGAAATAACATATTTTATCTTTAATAATAGTATGTGTGCACTAGTCATGTGCATTTGAGTCACCATCACTATTGTTAGCATTATCAAAAATATACAATGTATCTCCAAATCTTGGTAGCGGTGATTGTCCATGAGTTCCTTCTCTTTTCTAACTAATGTATTCACCAAAGAAGTATCGATTGATCCATCCACATGATTTGTATTAGGAGGGTTAATATCCATGCAACACTCTCTCTCTAAGACTACAACTTGCTTGAATGTTACAAATGCAATGAGGACAAATTGTGTAAGTTTAATAGCTAGTATTAACAATCCATGCAACATTATCTCAAACCTGCTTGAGCTCCATGTCATGCTACAAACCCGATGAATCGCATCAATCATCATTGTGCCAATGGTAATTGGTTCCTTGAATGTGTTGCACATGAAATCCATACCTTAATTTCCACTTGAAGTTCGGTTCATATGTGAAAACTGTTTCACAGTGTGAAACACTATTTCATGTGGCACAAAAACAAAACAAACACGAAATTTAATTTTTCGTCAAGTCCGGCATGAGAACCGTTTCACGAGGTGAAACATCAGAGTTTCACATGGGAAAAAAAATAAAAAATAGAAAAAAATTGAAATTTAATTTCCACGTGAAGTCCGGTTTACGTGTGAAAATCTTTTCACGTGGAAAAAAATTAAAAAATAAAAATTTAATTTCCACGTGAAGTTCGGTTCACTCGGGTGAAAACTTTTTACGGCGTGAAACACTAGGTCATGCATGAAAAAGAAAATAAAAAAAAGTAAAATTTAATTTTCATGTGAAGTCTGGGTCACGTGCGTGAGACACTAGTTCACAGGGCACAAAAAAAAAGAAATTTAATTTTTCATGAAGTTCGGCATGAAAACTATTTGATGTCGTGAAACATCAGAGTTTCACGGCGTGAAATATTAAAGTTTCATGTCAGAAAAAAATAAAAATTTAATTTCTACGTAAAGTGTGGTTCACGTGTGAAAAAAAAAATCAGAACTTAATTTCCACGTGAAGTCCGCGGTTCACGCATGAATATTATTTCACAATGTGAGACACTAGTTTACGCGACCAATGTAAAAAATAATAATTTAACTTCCACGTGAAGTTTGGATCACGCCTGAAAATCGTTTCATGGTGGGAAACACTAGTTCACGCGCGGCACCAAAAAAAAGAAGCAGCAAAATTTAGTTTTTCGTGAAGTTCGGCGCTCGAAATTCGTTTCACGGTGTGAAACATCAGAGTTTCACGTGGGAAAAAAAATAAAATCAAAATTTAATTTCCACGTGAAGTTCGCTTCACACGTGAAAACCATTTCATAGCATGAAACACTAGTTCACAAGGAAAATTTTAAAAAAACTTGAAAGTTAATTTCCACGTGAAGTTTGGTTTACGCGTGACAACCATTTCACGGCGTGAAACACTATTTCAGGCGACAAAAAAAATAAAAATAAAAATAAAAAATAAAAAATTAATTTCCACGTGAAGTCAGGTTCACCCGTGAAAACCATTTCACGACGTGAAACACTAGTTCACACGGTCAAAAAAATAGAAATTTAATTTTCACGACGTGAAAAATGAGAGTTATAAGTGGGAAAAAAAATCAAAAGTTAATTTCCACGTGAAGTCCGGTTCATGCGTGAAAACCATTTCACGGCGTAAAACACTAGATCACGCGGCAAAAAGAAACAAAAAAAAAACTAATTTGAAATTTAATTTCCACGTGAGGTCCGGTTCACGTATGAAAACCATTTCTCGACATGAAACACTAGTTTATGTATTAAAAAAAAGTAAAAAACTAAAATTTAATTTCCATGTGAAGTCTGGTTCATAAATTAAAATCATTTCACGGCATAAACCACTGCTTCACGTAGCACCAAAAAAAAAAAGAAATTTAATCTTTTGTAAAGTTCCAACGTGAAAACCGTTTCACGACGTGAAACATCAGAGTTTCACGTGGGGAAAAAAAGTCAAAATTTAATATCCACATGAAGTCCGGTTCACGCATGAAAACCATTTCATGGCGTGAAACACTAGTTCACGGCGGCCAAAAAAATAAAAAATAAAAAATAAAAATTTAATTTCCAGTTGAAGTCCGGTTCACGTGTGAAAACCGTTTCATGGCGTGAAAAACAAGGTCACAAGGCACCCAAAAACATAGTAAAGTCATCTCATCCATCCGAGGGGAAAAGTGAAGGAGATTAGTGAATGCTTGGTGATACTCTTCATAGACTTGCCCTTCTGGACTACTTCCAAGAATTCATTCATTTTATCTTCTCAGAAACCAAGTGGATAAAATCGCTCAAACAAAGGTAATCCCTTATATCATCCCATGACATGTTACTTTGATCTAGCCCATTGGTCTTACAATAAATATTCCATCCAACCCTGGCTACTCAAATTGCTTTCAATTGAGCCAAAGCCAAATTACTTTTCTCATTATATCCGGCCATGTCAAGAAGTACTCATCCATAGATTCAATCTAGGAGTCCATAGCTTTATCGAGATTCCTTCCCTCTCCTTTGAAAAATCCCAACTGTGATTTATGCAAGGCTTCTCGTACATCATTATTAAGTGGCTCATTATCATCTATGAGGTTAGCATCATTGTAGTTTTAGTGTGTAAGCTTTGGGAATTTCAATGCAACTTTATTACATTATCGTTGTGTAGTAACACACTTCATAATTTAATAAGTCTCACTAATTTTTTATCTTTGTTTAAATAAAAATACATAGAAGGGGGGAAAATGTTTTATTACATTTACTAAATTTATTCCATCATCTGAGATCCTCTTCTAGTAGTTTAAAGTAATCAAGGGAGGTGTTAATATATAATAATTACAAACTTTGCTCGAGATAAGTACAATGAGAGATGATAAAGTCTAGCAATGTATTCATCTAAGGGTAAAGGGGTACTATCAAAAAATCTATATTCTTCTATTAAGTCTAATTTCTCCATTATCATTGATAGGCTAAGGGTTAATGCGTAGAAGGATCAATGATCCAAACTTTTTTCCAGTATGAATCTCCTCTTAACCACTATATCATGACCATAAGAAAAGATGCAAGTAGGACTAACCAAAGTAATATGCTTTGACCTCTAGAAAGCATCATTCTGTTGTATCTCTATCTGAGGATGCACAAAATCTATGTTCTTTACTTCTTGAGTATAGGCTATGGTCTAGTTTTTCCACAATAAGAGCCTACATCAATTCAAAATTATTTTATTAACTTAATCCCTTTTATTTGCTATTCCAGGCAAAATTTATTTTTTTTTAAATTTTTTTTATCTTTTCACCTTATTAGTCTCTAGCATGACTTATAAACAATGTACGTTCATTTCCATGGTCAGTATATAAACAATGTACGTTCATTTCCATGGTCAGTATATAAACTTACAATATGGGAGAGATAAGCTCAAGGAATTTAGCCTTGTAATGAACTCTCCTAAGGGTAGGCGTTCGTCTCCTTATATAGTATACTTCTTTGCTAACCTCAGCTTCTCCACCATAATCATCACGAGAATGAGGTTTTGCTTGACATAGGCTTGGTATCTTAAGTTTATATAAAGGATGTAAATTTGTTGGATACCCTACCCTTTCTGGCTCTTCATAGAAAGCATTGTTTAGAGTGGAAAAGGCTCTCCCGTATGTTCTTCATAACTCATTCTTTGGCTAGATAGGGACTAGATGATGTATCTTTCGTAGCCCAACACTATTCTATCCTGGCATTCGTTAATCCTTGTAAGTCCCGACAACTAGGAAGACATCTTTCCTATGCCTGGTTTTCATCTTTGTTGAGAATCTTTATCATTAAAAATTATTAATCTCTCATAGGAAAAAAAGAGCATAAATTATTATAGGGACACATTATCTAAGAATTTCAAAAACTACTAGAACTATCCGATCTTCATAAAAACCTCATGCATGAACCGAATAATAGTTTTGAAACTCTCTCAAGTTAATTTGTAAGAAAAAAGCTTATGATATTTAAGATAAAAAGTTTTTATTTCACTATGTAAAGTTTATTTATGTAGAACGAGGTTCATCAATCTAGGATTCCCTATTCTATCCTGCTCCTCTCATCCAAGCTCTCACCACTCTCTTGCACATAGAACTAACATATTCTCTAGCTAGAATGCCATGATAATAGATATAGTTAATAACTCGATGAGGGACAGCTATCTTGGGAGGAGGTACAAAATAGCTGACAAGTCTATAAATTCTTTGATATGATCTAAAGTCTCGATGTAAAGACCCATATAGAAAAAGATCAGGTGCTGCTCTTATTTTAAACAAGATCATAGTCAGGCATAATTTTTCTATAAATATCCCATCTTAACTATAATAGGCATTGATAATGGTACACCCCTTGAACCAACAGTGTCTTTATTCATCATGAGTAGGAGAATAAATGTGCTCGAAGTGATGCACTAAGACAATCCTTTTGCATCATCTACGGTTTGACAATAAGTGTTCGAAAGCAAAAGCTACGATAAGTCTAGAACCCCATATAAACCACTCGTATACTTTGGTTCATCTAAACATAAGGAGTATTCTCATAAGCCTAGTTAATTTATCAAAATCCATAATTACTAATCTCATAGGTTTATCACATCAGTTAAACATTATTCAAATCTAATTCATATAATCATTCTTAAAATGAAACACTCAAAGATGGTCAAAAATCCTTTTGCCATTTTAAACATACACTAGGTTTTAACCAATGCTTTTAATGATTCTGGATAGGCTACAAGGATACAATAGTGTCCCTACACAGACAAAAGGGCCATGAGATCTTTCCACACATTCATTGCCACCTCCTTTTGGAGTGTGATAATAAGATGAGGGTTGCCTTAGAATCCTAACCTTCCTTCATGGATAAAGACTCCTTACAGTTATGCCCGGGATCACCACGACCAATATAAGATCATGAAACACCTAAGTGTGACAACTCTAGGTAAACTGGGTTCTTAAACAACCTGAGACTCAAATGTAAGGGCCCTAACCCCTATATTATCTTAGAGTTTAGCGAAAGTTGATTTGATAATTCAGATAGAGCGACTTACGTAGGACCTCTCAATAATATCTTAGACAATGGCTATCCTAACAATTCCATATACTTTCTGAAAGATTTATTTGCCCAAGAAAAGAGGGTGATTCCTCTGAATTATCACTTAGCTTGGGGTCCTTTTTTCTATAATGCTCATGAAGTGTAGCTACTCTCGATGGCTCCCCAAGCTCAAATGAGCCATAGTATGGCTAAGTGAATATGCAGATGTGTTTCCAGAGGAGTTAATAGAGATGCCTTCAATTCATGAGGTAGATCATGAAATAGAATTGGTTCCTAGAGCCCAACCCATAGCCAAGCAAGCCTACAAATGATTAAGATAATTACTAGACCAAGGATTTATTCAACCCAGTGTTTAAACTCAAGGAATGATTAAGATAATTACTCGACCAAGGATTTATTCAACCCAGTGTTTTCATGTGGGGAGCTCTTCTACATTTCCAAAAGAAGAAGAATAAAAGCCTTAGATTACGTATAGATTATTAGGATATAAACCAACTCACTATCATCAAAAACAAATATTGAGAACTAGGGCTTTATAGTGTTAAAGAATGGGATCTCAGCAGACACGGCCAAGGTTTAAGCTATTGTAGATTGGCTGAAACCAAGCACCATGAAAGCAAGTCAGAGGATTTCTAGGTTTAATAGGTTCATATAGAATTTTTATACCCAAGTATGCCAAAATAGCTTCCCCACTGACGGCACTTTTGAAAAAGAAAATCCCACTCAAATTGATACCCATGTGCCAGAGTGCTTTTTATAAATTAAAATCCACCGAGAATCCACCTTAGTGATAAGCCCCTTCTTAAATTACCAAAATTTGATAAGCCATTTGAAGTAGCTGCTAATGCCAACAGATTTGCAATTTGAGGAGTCCTAACTCAAGAAGGCAACCATTGCATATGAGCGTAGGAAACTCAAACTACATGAGAGAAACTATGTAGTACATGATTTAGAACTACTTGTAATTATGCATGCCTTAAAAATATGGAGACATTGCTTACTTGGAGAGAGGTTTACTTTAGTGACTAATCATAAGAGTTTGAAGTGGATCTTCACTCAAGAAGATGTCCTCAACATGTAATAGAGAAGATAGATGTAGACAATCCAAGAATTTGATTTTGAAAAAAAATACAAAGTAGTGTAGCAGGCAAGGATTATGCAACACTTACTAGAAAGGCTTTATTGCTTGCCATCTCAATGATTTCTAATCCTTTATCCGAAGAGATTAAGATAAAGATCATTTATGATATATTTTCATGCCCATTATTGCCTTATTTTCTATAGAAAGGAATAGGACCACCCACGAAATAAAAAATGTTGAAGGTTACAAAATCGAGGATGGGAATTTATTTTTCAATAACCATTTATGCATATCCGCCGATGACAATGAATTAAAAAGAAAGATCCTAAATGAAGCCCACAACAACTTGATTATAAGCCCAGCGCAGGACACCCTCCCATTTCATTTGGGGGATATCGTGTAACTTCCTCGGCATCTTATCCTCTCAGGTTTAATACTTTGGCAGAGATTAGGCATTGGTGACCATGTTGTAACACATCCTTCTTTAATCCTAGCTAGAAAAAGCTTTTCTTTATAGACCTATAAGTTCTTATACATAACTTGTGCATTAGTATGGACTTTATCATGGGATTACCTTCTATTAACTCGGGATATGATTCCATCCTAATAGTTGTGGATAGATTAACCAAGGTAACCCATCTAATGCCAATCAAGAAACCTATACCATGCTGGATGTTGCTAAAGTCTTCTTGAAAAAAGTATTTAGGTTACAAGGTTGCCTCGAAGGATAGTAAGCAATATGGATGCAAAATTTACATCCAAATTTTGGGTAGCATTTTGAAGCAATTGGTACTTACATCCAGATTTTGGGTAGCATTTTGAAGCAATTGGTACTTATGTTAACCTTAGTATTTTGAAGCAATTGGTACTTATCTTAACCTTAGTACTTCTTATCATCCCCGATGGTGGTCAAACAAAAAGAGTACTTCAAGTGATAGAAGACATCCTTTGAGCCTATTATGGATGTGAACCTCGAAGATAGATAAACTATTTACACCTAGTTGAGTTTACCTACAATGCCTCTTTACCATCAAACTATTGTCCATTTAAAGCCTTATGCGAACAAGATTGCCACTCTGTTAAACTGGGAATACCCTATATTAGAGTAGAGATCTCCAAGAAAATGTTAGATGACAAGGACCAACAGATATAAAATATTAAGAAGGATATGAAGGTGACACAAGATCACTTCAAGTGGAAATTAAATTTCGATTTATTTTTTTTCCCCACGTGAAACTCTCATGTTTCACGCCGTGAACGGTTTTCACACCGGACTTCACGAAAAATTAAATTTCATTTTTTCTTTTTTGTGCTACGTGAACTAGTTTTTTACGTCGTGAAACGGTTTTCACTCGTCGTGAACCAGACTGCACTGATGGAAATTAAATTTTGATTTTTTTGTTTTTTTTTTCGGGCACATAAACTAGTATTTCATGCCTTGAAATGGTTTTCATGCGTGAACCAAACCTCGCGTGAAAATTAAATTTTGATTTTATTTTTATTTTTTTACCATGCATAAACTAGTGTTTCACGCCGTTGTGAAATGGTTTTCACGCGTGAACCAGACTTCACGTGGATATTAAATTTTGATTTTTTTTCCCCACGTGAAACTCTGATGTTTCACGCCGTGAAAATGATTTTCACGCTGGACTTCACAAAAAATTAAATTTCTTTTTTTTGGCCCTGTGAACTAATGTTTCACACATGAACCGGACTTCACGTGGAAAAAGGTCCATTGGGCTTTTAGAGAATGTGAGACTTAAACTCTTTACGTTTTGCTACCATCATACATTTTTAGTAATGGACTTTCTGCACCAACCAAACCCATATAACATAATATTGGGGAGACCCTTCATGAGAGGAAATCCAAATTGGTGCACGATTGGGCATTAGATCATATGTACATTTGCAAGGAGTTGTAAATTCTAAAGATAGATCTGAGAACATGGAGAAAACATGCCATGGAACGGAAACTATTTGGTGATGATTCGGTCTCACAACAACGGAACGAACCACACGAGAAATCACCAAACACATTGGAAAAATACTCTCCCCCACCATTTCATCTCAAGAATTTTATTTGTATGCCTTTTTCCTTCTCGACCAAGACTATAAATCTCTGAAACTGAGCAAACACCTCACTTTTCTCCTTCATGAAAGAAACCCACACTTTCCTAGTGTGATGCATCAATAAATGTAACATAATATCTGGCATCCTACAATTGTTGCAGTCTTGGTCGGTCCCTATACATATAAATGCATAACATCTAATAGCGTTACACTGAAATGATTTTCATGTGGAAAAGCATGTTTTGCCTGCTTACAAAGATGGCATGCTTCACATACTTTATACATACCATCAACCTTAAAAGTGTAACAATATTTTAGACCTTTTTTTTGCCACGTGAAGTAGTGTTTCATGTCGTGAAATGGTTTTCATGCGTGAACCGGACTCCACGTGGAAATTAAATTTCATTTTTATTTTTTTCCCCCCACAAAAAACTCTGCTTGCCTAGTCAAATCTAAGAACCAACAATTCATTATATTTTATTGCTCTTTTTTTTGGGATCAATAGTTATATATATTAATCAAAAACCCCTTTACAGCAAAATATCCAAAAAGCTATATTTCATTTCTCTTATGATCTGAAAAGCCTCTAGTAAAAGAAGTATACATTTACACTCAACACATATTCGGCTGCCTATTGGGTCTGTTTACCTTACACATTAAGTTAAGCAAACATTAGAAAATATTTCAATAATGAACCTTAATGCAATAAAAAGCGAACCTAAAAAAGTAAAAATCAAATTTATGTAACGATGAACTAAGCAATTAATCTGAGAATTATAAAAATGACTAATGAAATCCAAGGTTGCAAGGCCATGATGAAAATTAAGATTGCAACCCTTTTTTTTGTAACTGGTGGGCTGACTCGTGCTTCGTACCAATTTGATATTTTTCAAATTCCTAGAGTAATAGGAGCCTACCTCTCCTCGAGCCTCCAATTTATATATATATATATACACACACACACACACACACACACACACACACATGTCTGTATATATGATATATGTATATATATATATATATATATATATGCTAATAAAATCGTAAACTTTAACTAGATATACAATTTGGAGAGAAAAACTATGTGCATGTGCATCTCAAGTACAAAGCTTCATATAAAAGAATATACAATATCTACATCGAAGTGTTGATTTGGGAGACTCGAAGATTCAAGTTGAATAAAGAAAAGTGCTTGAAGTATGATGCCTTGAAAAACTCATAAAATCCATATCAAGTATTAATAGGTTAGTTCTTAAAAAAATTTTAAAAAATTAAAAATCAGTGAATATACAAACTTTAAATGATTTGATAGAAATGTACCTGCCCCACCGTAGTGTGATTCTCACCGCTCATGATGGATTGTTTGATAAACCATGCTAAAAAAACTAATAATCTCAAAAGAACATGATATCTATATAAATAGAGTTGCTTTTTTTTTCTAATTTTAGAGACATATAAATTTATCACACTATAGATAAACATAGATCCCTAATTATTACCTTTTTTTTAATTTTTAGAAATGACTTACAAATCTGGCCTATACGAGAGAGAGAGAGAGAGAGAGAGAGAGAGAGAGAGAGAGAGAGAGAGAGCATATTCAAGGGAGGAAACAAGTGGTAGAGAGAAACAAATAGATGATTAAAACTTAGCTTTTCATTTTTCTTCTTCCTTCGCTTGATCTTCTTTTTTGTTGTTCAACATAAAAGCACAAAACAAAGAAGAGATTAGAAGAAGGTAGAAAATTAGAAACATGCTTATTAATCATTATTTAATTATATAGAGATTAACAAAAATCATATCAGGTAAGAGAAATCACTCAGCTCTCTAGTCGCTACTTTTTCCTAAAAAAAGTAGAAGGCACTTTTTTTATCATAACTTTTGATCCCGAATTCCGATTACGGATAATTTTAGTGCATTGAAAAGCTTGAACTGCGATCTACAACTTTGTATAAGTGGTGGAAATCTGAATCTATGATTTGTTAGGTAGAAAATTAGATTTACGTAACCCGTTTAAAAAAATAACACAAAAAAGCAACCCCGGATAGCAGTCCACTAATCCAGTCATAACTTTTGCTAGAAAACTCCGATTGAGGAGCTTTTCAGTGCGTTGTAAAGTTGAAAATCAGTTCTACAACTTTGTGTAAGAAGTCAAAATCTGAATCTATGACCTATCAGGTCGAAAATGTGATTTACGTAGCCTGTTAAAAAAATAGCACAAAAAAGCAACCCTAAGAGCTTAGTCAAGCTCAGATACCGTTGTTGTAAACGGAAGCAAGATGAGACATATAAAACCTTATAAAGCATGGAAAAATACATACGAAGAAAACCATGAAAGCTCTAACACGCAAGGAGAGGGAGAGGGAGAGGGAGAGAGAGAGAAGCATTGGCTCAATCAGCCTCGTAATTGAGTGCCATGAATGGTCCCCTCAGTGGGTATTTATTGTTTTTATTAAGATAAATTTGGCAAAAGCCAGTTACAATGCTTTTTTCACCCAATTTAGAACTTTTGATACAAGAAGGTGTTCTCACGTGTAGAGTGTGTGTATACAAATAGTGTGCACATAATAGTGCATGGCCATACATGAATATAGGGTGTCCACATAAATCTTCATGGTTGAGAGTGTTCACATAAATCATTCTGCTGTGCCGATGCCAACAATGTCATTAGCTAACTCAAAGTCAACCAGCCCCTCCTGACTATCTACGAAGAGGCAACCTCAATCCATAAATACGAGCAGTGGAAAATTCTCATTGCCTTTGCAACTATGATATATAATAATGGGGCTAAATGGCATCCTTGCCGTACTGAGCGAGAGATCTGAAACCACTCTCCTCTATCTCCGCAAGCAAGCACACCGTTGTTGGCTTCACGATACATGCATGAAACTCCCGTGATCCATCTTTGAGAGAAACCCATATGGTTAAGAGTAGCCTCAAGGAAGTCCCAATCCACTCTATCATAAGCCTTCTCAAAATCCAAAAGTAGAATGGCTAAAGGCTGATTACTCGTTTTGGCCCATTCCACGACCACCCAAAATGAGAAAATGTTATCAAAGATGCTCTTTTTGTGTAAGAATCCATCTGAGTATCATGAACGACATCCTGCGAAATTGACTGTAATCTAATGCTCATTGCCTTAGCAAGAATCTTATATGTAGTCCCAAGTAAGTGATAGGTCTCCACTATCCAATCAAAGTCTTATCCCTACTCTTAGGGATAAGGAAGATAAGCCCCTCAATGAGAGAAGATTGCATAGAACCTGTGTCCCACATCTCTTGGAGAGCCAATGTGATCTCTACCCCAATCTCATCCCAAAAAGTAATGAAAAAAACAAGGGAACGACCATCCTCCCCTGGACACTTACCATGAGGTAAGGCATGAAGAGAATGACTGAACTCCTACATAGAAAAAGGGGCATCTAGAACGGCACACATCTCTTAGAAATTAGGTGTGGCAATGCATTCCAAACCTCCCTCTGTGCCCTATGTCAAGTCAGAATGAGGCTCAGCGCTAAGAAGTTGGCGATAGAAATTAGTGGCAATTTATCTAATCATAAGAGGATGTGAATGAAGAGTGTCACGTGAATCTTGCAACTACCTGACACTATCTTTGGCATGAGATGGGCCGTGAGTAGCAAAGAAATGTTTGTTGCATCTGCCACCCCTCTGGGTCCAAAAGGATTCTTGGTCATGGTAGTAGTACTCTGCATGCTGCTCAAGTGTGTGATGAAGCTCTACCTTAACATTACATAAAGAGTTTGTGACCCAGTGAGCATGAAGATGTTTCTCATGCTCTCTCTGTAAGGTAGCCAGTCTACGTCTAACAGCCCTTTCTAAATCCAAGGCCTCTTGCCTCTTAGAAAGGGTGCGCATGTGATAAAAGTTGCTAATATCATAGAGAGCAGAGGCCAGGATTTGCAAGGCCTACGAGAAATCATGAGATCTCCAAATATCAAGCATTTAAAATGATAGCTTTGCATTTGAGAACAAATGATTAGAGATGCATACATTAGGTGCTGATCCATGGCAATTTGGATCTCTAATGCATAAAACCACTGGGCAATGATCCAATTTTGAAGTGCTTATAGCAATAAAAGTATGGCCCCCTCTGTCAAGCACTCAATCATCCATATAAAATCTGTCTAACCGTGCATAAATACATCCTACATCCCTTCTCCTGTTAGACCATGAATAAAGAAGAGTGGATAGTTTCCTCATAATGTCATCCTCATGCCAACAATCTTTGCCATGAATGGAGAACATAAACCTCTCCCAAGACACTCTCTCAAGAGGATGCACCAAGCCTCATGTCCACCTCTTTTATCCATTGGCATCTCAACCATGTTAAAATCCCCACCAATAACCCAGTGGTTAGCTTGAGGCATCAATGTAGTGAGAGATTTCCAAAAGACAATCCTCTCACCTGTATGGTTAGGAGAATAGAGGTTAAGAATACCGATGCCTGTAACACCTTGCATAATAAGGATCCACTACGCTCTCGCAGGTAAAATGACACCATATCCAATGACGCAAGGCAAAACCATAGATGAAACAAAAATACAAACACCACCTTTGGTACCAATGGCTGCTGGCAACCAAAAGGTGTGTCCTAAGAGAAGCTTGCGTGATCTCCCACATTGGCTAGCATCAAGTTTATGCTCTTGCAAGGGAAATACATCCACAGGTCCACCTGTAATTGCACTGTGAAGCCGAGTTTTGAAAATCTATTTTTGTTGACACGGGGAAAAAAACCCCCAAGACCTTGAATGTTCCATGAGACAATCCTTATAAGGACTCATAGTAGGAATGACTATATCTCGTGGTGGTCGATGAAGGACCCCTTTTGGAGATGGGGGTGAATCTCGCATGGGTAAGGGAGGGGAAATCTAACGATGAAAACCTTACTTATCTTTCCCACTTCAAGGAAAAGCTAGGACTGGTCCTCAAAACTGGAGAGGTACCATGACAATGTGAGTGCACAAATTCATCCTCAAGGGTGCAATCATCCTGTAAGGGATCCAAATTCTATGCCTACATAGCCTCATCCTCCAAAGAAGGATCCACATCCTCTGAGGCCAGAGCTGCATAAGGGTTGGAGTGCTTCTCTAGGGGTACGATTAAAGGGGTAGGTACGGGGGTTCGAGGGTGCCTGCCATAACGACAACCCAATGTTGTGTGGTCTGCTAGGGTACAAGGGCAACTAGAGTCTAGGTAGATGTAGGAGGCATTTGCTGTAGTAGGACCACATCGTCTCCTAGCGTGGCCTCACAATTTGGTACAATCTCTAGCAATGTTGCCCTGACAACAAATCCGACACTGTTTAGTTCTACCTACAATCTCCATCCTCTGGTGGAATGAGACCCGTCAGGTCTCTAAAGCATGATATGATTCTTAGTAATCAATGCGTCATGAATAAGCATAAAAACCTAGGGTACATTGTAAGGTCCCTCCCAAGCCACGTATGTATGGGTCTCTTTTAATATAGATTTCAAGAAGGAAAGAGAGTGCACTTAGAGAAGAGTGAGACAATAAGGCTAGAAACATTAGGAAAGTGTTAGAATAAAAATATTAGCTCTAAAAATCCTAAAAGAAATAAGAAGATAAGAATAGTTCTATTAAGAGATAAGTATCTCCAAAAATAAAAATTCAAATTTAGGTGATAAGAGGTCGTATTTAGAGTACTTTTACATATTTAGAGTCCATGCATACTAAAAATGTGAAAAACAACGTTTCTAAAGATGGCGCGTTTGTGGCTATATAGAGACGTTTTTGCCCATTCTACCCATAATGGCTTATAGATTAAATGTATTCCGGTTCTTTTGACTGGTTATTTGACCATATTCTAAGTTTTTATGAGAGAGTTATGGCCGAAACAATTTGCTGATTCTGTCAGGGTCTCTACATAGGGAAAACTGTAAGAAGGCAGCAAGTAGCCTCAAGGTAAGAAGGCAGCAAGTAGCCTCAAGGTAATCCTAGAGCTTGAGATGTATATATCCCTTCATTCTTATCTAATAGATTAGAAAAGAATCTTAGATTGCTATGGTCTTTTGGGGGAAGAGACCAAAACTCCATAGCTTTTCTTTTAGAGAAAGAATAGTATGCCGAAGCCCTGTAAGAGAAGGCTATTTTGCCATAGACCTTAGAAAGAGAGAAGAGTCACAGTACAAGTAAGAGGAGACAAAGCTTGGGGATGATTGGATGATCTCAATCGTAAGAGAAGGTATTAGAATCCTCTATTCTCATATGTCAAGTTCTAAAGCTCTTGTTAACGAGCAAAGGTAACGATAAACGACAAATTTCTATAAGGTATATACATATGTCAAGTTCTAAAGCTCTTGTTAACGAGCAAAGGCAACGATAAACGACAAATTTCTATAAGGTATATACATATTTTGTTTTTCAATTATATATCATTCTTAGGGATTGAGGTATGGCCTCGGCTTCTCTATTAATTGTTAATTAGTGATCTATTTGATTGATTTACTATTTAAAGTTTGTATTCTTTTAAACAATAGCATATGCCTTAAATAAAGAATGTCTTATCGCAATCTCAAGTTGAAATGCAAAAATCTTTGTGAAAAGGATTGTTTTCTCAAGAAGGTAACATGGATTCTAGTCCTATGGTTTAGTTGAGTAAATGGATTGTTATCTTGGTTAAATTAAGGTACAGGTACAACTTCTCCCTGCCTTGACGCTGCCCCGTTCTTGTGCTTGTGTAGCCAGACGGCGGAGATGTTAGTAAGGCCCGGAGTTGGCCCATGGTATCCCTCATACCATTGGGAGAATGAGGTTTGCCGATTGAGGCAAGTGATTGTGATGCTGCCTAGTTCTGAGGGCCTAGGCTAGTGCGGTGAATTAGCCCACCCTAGTGCATAGACATCCCTTGGAGGGGCGGGAGAATTGAGCGATGGAGCCTGAGAGGGCGACAGGCCGTCGGCTTGAGTCCTCGCCAGCGGCGGCGGCCGACCGACAATGAGGTGTATGGTCCCGTAGGGTTTTGTCCAGTATGTAGAGGCTGGAAGGCCGAATTCTAGATCATCGGCGGTATAAAGGAAAAGAATAAGAGAGCTGGTTTGGCTTGTATGAAATTGATTCATGTATAAACTTTTTTTTTGAAAAAATCTTATCTTAGCATTATTGTATTGTGTAAAAAGGCTGTTTTGAAAAGGGCCTTAATTAAGGAACATGTTTATTTATGTCAAATAGTGTGGTAGGATTAATTAGAAAACAAATTGACCCGTGAGTAGGTGGAAAGTGGGAGGATGGAATGCCCTGACGGCACCATCCTATGGACGGGTGGACCTGATTAGTCGGGTAGCTTTCCAACATATTAAGTGAAAGCCCTATGTTAGATAAATAGGTTCTTGGGTAATTCTATTCTAGAAGACTAGGCCAGCGGCGAGCGGCGGCGGCAGCTGTGCCTTGCATGGATGAGGAAAAAAGCATTGTCTCTAGGAATCAAGACTAGTAGTTACCCAAATTATGATCAATTACCCTATGGGTGATTTGATTTTTAGAAGACCACGCTCCCCCTGCGGGATAGAACTAGGTCTTACCTATGAATCGTATCCTTGAATCTCTGCATGGTCAAGGTGTCGATGAGTAGGAAATTTTCTCCAAGATAAGACTTAGTGGAATATCTTAAGCATTTCCCCTATTTTTGGAAGGGGGGAACCTTACATACATTATCATAAGTGGCGGTAACAGCCGTCACTTATGATATGATTCTTAGTAATCAATGTGTCACCTAGGGTACATTATCTCATAAGTGGCGGTAACAGCCGCACAGAAGGTGAGGCAGGAGAGCCCGGAAGGGACGGTACCTCTAAAACCTGGCCAAAGGATGCCCCAATTCTTTCCACATGGTAGCTTTGTGAAACTCTTCCTTTATACAATATTGAGATAGAAATATAGAGAGGCATGTGATGAAAATTAAGATTATAACCATTTTATTATAAGATAGATGCAAGTGCATATTTATAGAGTGAACTATGCTTGCAACAAGCGCTTGATGAAAACCATCAAAGTAGAAAATCTATAATCACAGTATGCAAGTGGACATTTAAAATCCCTTTATTGTAAACATGAAAACTTGAAAACTGGAGCACACATAATTGTGTGAAAGACAGAAAGCAACACTCTTGCAAACATAGCAAAGAAAACCATTACAACTATTACATAAAAGCTGCATCACCAACATTATCATTGCTATCTCTCCTAGGAGAAATGGGAATGATAAGGGTCACCAGTATGTGTCACTCAAGGTAATGGGACACAGGATAGCGGGTAAGCTACCTCAACCAAGGTATTTCCAATAATCCTATGATGACAAGTGCCATCTCCTAGAGGTTCAACCTTTATCGAGGTACATAGAGACCCACCCCTGGATCACGTACCTCGACCAAGGTAGTTTTAGTTCCTCAATTGAGTTATAAATATGGTAACAGTGTAAGCAAATGTAGGTGATAAAGATTATGACATGGGCCTTGGTCAGGGATTTCATTAACGTCTTCACAATTTCGTGATCACGTTAACAAAACCTGTTGTTAACATAAAAATTCTTGTGATCACAATGTATATTCACGGGCATTTTTTATGACCTGCAAAAACCTTCTCTGCCAGTAATCCCGCCGGGAAAATGTCATTTCCCGGCGGGCCCGCCGGGAAAACCCATTTTCCCGGCGAAAAATTAAAAAATAAAAAAATAAAAAAATAAAAAAATAAAAAAAATAAAAAATAAAAAATCATGTTCACAGTCATTCTTACCATTTTTGGGCCTTCTGGACTCATTTATGATGTCAAAAGTTCAAAATTCTTGGCACAAAAAAAGTTTTGTATAATTTGCTGGCCTTAAGTTCAATTGACACACCAATTAAATCTAACTATACTTACATCAATTGACTCAATTGTCCATGACATCATTGCACTCAATTGAGCCCAATTGGACTCAATTACACTTGATTTACACTCAATTGATATTAATTGGGTGTCAATTGATGTCAATTGTGCCTAATTCGACGCAATTGAGCCCAATTTACACCCAATTTGCATGAATTGGGTGTAAACTAAGTATCAATTGAGTCGAATTGGACTCAATTGATAATAATTGGATGTTAATTGATATTAATTAAGCCCAATTGACTTCAATTGGGTGTTAATTTATTATAATTAATATTAATTAAGCTCAATTGAGCTCAGTTGACATCAATGTGTCAATTGATCAATTGGGCTCAATTGCACTCAATTGACACTCAATTGGGTGTTAATTGCATCCTATTGTGCTCAATTAAGCCCAATAGGATGCAATTAACATCAATCGGGTGTCAATTGATCACAATTGTTCAATTGGGCTCAATTGCACTCAATTGTGTGATCGATTGTGATGTCAATTGAGCCTAATATGATACAATTGAGCTCAATTCACACCCAATTGGATGTAAATTGAGTGTCAATTGAGTCGAATTAGACTCAATTGATAGCAATTGGGTGTTAATTGATATCAATTAACATCCAATTAACACAATTAAAGTTAATTAAGTCTAATTGACTTCAATTGGATAATTTGGATTAATTAAGTCGAATCAGACTCAATTGATAGCAATTGGGTGTTATCAATTAACATCCAATTAACACAATTGAAGTTAATTAAGTCTAATTGACTTCAATTGGATAATTTGGGTGTCAATTGAGCTCAATTGGACGTAAATGACATCAATTGGGTGTCAATTAACATCAATTGAACCTTATTGACATCAATTGGGTGCCAATTAACATCAATTGGACTCAATTCATCAGTTGGGTTTCAATTGAGCCAAATTGGATACAACTGACATCAATTGGGTATCAATTGATTACAACTGAGCTGAATTGGGCTCAATTGCACTCAATTGATATTAATTGGATGTCAATTAAACCTAATTCCATGCAATTGAGCTCAATTGACATCAATTCACATCAATTGCTCTCAATTGATATTAATTAGGTGTCAATTGATGTCAATTGAGCCTAATTCGATGCAATTGAGCTCAATTCACATCAGTTTACATCAATTGGGTGTCAATTGATGTCAATTGAGTAAAATTGAGTCTAATTGGGTGTCAATTGAGTCAAATTGAGTCTAATTGGGTGTCAATTGATATCAATTGAGCCAAATTGAGTCTAATTGAGCCTAGTTAGACTTAATTAAGCCAAATTGAGTCTAATTGGGTGTCAATTGATGTCAATTGAGCCAAATTGAGTCTAATTGGGTGTCAATGGAGCCTAATTGATATCAATTGGGTGTCAATTGATGTCAATTGAGCCCAATTGAAGCTAATTGTGTATCAATTGACACACAATTGATGTCAATTGGGCTCAATTGACATCAATTGGATTCAATTGGATTCAATTAGATGTCAATTGATGTCAATTGAGCCCAATTGAAGCTAATTGTGTATCAATTGACACACAATTGATGTCAATTGGGCTCAATTGATGTCAATTGGATTCAATTGACACACAATTGATGTCACATGGGCTCAATTGACATCAATTAACATCTAATTGATGTCAATTAATATCAATTGGGTGTCAATTGATTATAATTGATGCTAAATTGAATGAATTGAGTCCAATTGACATCAATTAAGTCTAATTGGATATTAATTGATCAATTGGGCTCAATTGATATCAATTGACACCCAATTGGACTCAATTGACATCAATTGGACTCAATAGGGTGTTAATTGATGTTAATTGAGCCCAATTGACATCAATTGGGTGTTAATTAAGCTCAATTAGACATAATTAACAATAATTGGGTATGAATTGAACTCAATTGACATCAATTAGGTGTCAATTGAGCCTAATTGGGTATGAATTGAACTCAATTGACATCAATTAGGTGTCAATTGGGCCTAATTGCATCCAATTGAACTCAATTGACATCAATTGGGCAAATTGCATCCAATTTAATTCAATTGACATCAATTAAGCCTAATTGCATCCAATTTAACCCAATTGGACTCAATTGACATCAGTTAGGTGTCAATTGAGCCTAATTGTATCTATTTGGACTTAATTGACATCAATTAAACCCAATTGAAGTCAATTGATATCAATTGGGTGTTTATTGATATTAATTGAGTTTAATTGACATCAATTGAGTCCAATTAGATGCAATTAGACTCAATTGGGTGTGAATTAGACTCAATTAATATCAATTGGGCTCAATTGATATCAATTAGGTGTGAATTGATGTCAATTGAGCCCAATTCGATGCAATTGATATCACTTGGGTGTCAATTAGACTCAATTGGCACCCAATTGATGTCAATTGAGTCCAAGTGGATGTCAATTGATATCAATTGAGCCCAATTGATCAATTGACACCCAATTAGACTTAATTGATATCAATTTGACTCAATTAAGTGTTAATTGATATCAATTAGACTCAATTAGATGCTAATTGATGTTAATTGAGCTCAATTAGACTCAATTGACATCAATTAGGTGCTAATTGAGTGTAATTGATGTCCATTAAGTCCAATTTGGCTTAATCGACATCAATTGGGTATCAATTGACTACAATTGATGTCAATTGAGCTCAATTGACATCAATTGGGTGTTAATTAATATCAATCGAGTCTAATTAATATCAATTAGGTATCAATTAAGCCAAATTGATATCAATTGGGTGTCAATTGAGCCCAATTGACATCAATTGGGTGTGAATTGAACGTGATTGGACTCAATTGACATTAATTAGGTGTGAATTGATGTCAATTGAGCCCAATTGGATGCAATGGATATCAATTGGGTGTCAATTGGACTCAATTGGCACCCAATTGATGTCAATTGAGTCCACTTGGATGTCAATTGATATCAATTGAGTCCAATTGATCAATTGACACCCAATTAGACTTAATTGATATCAATTTGACTCAATTGGGTATTAATTGATGTCAATTGAACTCAATTGGATGATAATTGAGTCTCAATTGACATCAATTGGGTGCCAATTGAGTACAATTGATGTTAATTAAGCCCAATTTGGCTCAATTAACATCAATTGGGTGTCAATTAACTACAATTGATGTCAATTGAGCTGAATTGATATCAATTGGGTGTTAATTGATGTTAATTAAGTTTAATTGACATCAATTGGGTTTGAATTAGACTCAATTGTCACTTGAGTCCAATTAGATGTAATTAGACTCAATTGGGTTTGAATTAGACTCAATTGATATCAATTGGACTGAGTTAATTGGGTGTCAATTGAGCCCAATTGACATCAATTGGGTGTGAATTGAACGTGATTGGACTCAATTGACATTAATTAGGTGTGAATTGATGTCAATTGAGCCCAATTGGATGCAATGGATATCAATTGGGTGTCAATTAGACTCAATTAGCACCCAATTGATGTCAATTGAGTCCACTTGGATGTCAATTGATATCAATTGAGCCCAATTGATCAATTGACATCCAATTAGACTTAATTGATATCAATTTGACTCAATTGGGTATTAATTGATGTCAATTGAACTCAATTAGATGTTAATTGATGTTAATTGAGTCTCAATTGACATCAATTGGGTGCCAATTGAGTACAATTGATGTTAATTAAGCCCAATTCGGCTCAATTAACATCAATTGGGTGTCAATTAACTATGATTGATGTCAATTGAGCTGAATTGACATCAATTGGGTGTTAATTGATGTTAATTGAGTTTAATTGACAGGGTGTTAATTGATGTCACTTGAGTCCAATTAGATGTAATTAGACTCAATTGGGTTTGAATTAGACTCAATTGATATCAATTGGGCTGAGTTAATTGGGTGTCAATTGAGCCCAATTGACATCAATTGGGTGTGAATTGAACGTGATTGGACTCAATTGACATTAATTAGGTGTGAATTGATGTCAATTGAGCCCAATGGGATGCAATGGATATCAATTGGGTGTCACTTGGACTCAATTGGCACCCAATTGATGTCAATTGAGTCCAATTGGATGTCAATTGGTATCAATTGAGCCCAATTGATCAATTGACACCCAATTAGACTTAATTGATATCAATTTGACTCAATTAGGTATTAATTGATATCAATTAGACTTAATTGGGTATTAATTGATGTTAATTGAGTCTAATCGAACTCAATTGATATCAATTGGGTGCCAATTGAGTGTAATTATTATCAATTAAGCTCAATTCGGCTCAATTGGCATGAATTGGGTGTCAATTGACTACGATTGATGTCAATTGAGCTCAATTGACATCAATTGGGTGTTAATTGATGTCAATTGAGTCCAATTAACACCAATTGGATGTCAATTGAGCCCAATTGATATCAATTGGGTGTGAATTGAATCGGATTGAACTCAATTGACATCAATTAGGCGTGAATTGATATCAATTAAGCCCAATTGGAAGCAATTGATATCAATTGGGTGTCACTTGGACTCAATTGGCACCTAATTGATGTCAATTGAGTCCAATTGGATGTCAATTGATATCAATTGAGTCGAATTGATATCAATTGAGTCGAATTGATTAATTGACACCCAATTATACTTAATTGATATCAATTTGACTCAATTGGGTATTAGTTGATGTCAATTGGACTCAATTGGGTGTTAATTGATGTTAATTGAGGACTCAATTGACATCAATTGGGTACCAATTGAGTGCAATTGGTGTCAATTCGGCTCAATTAGCATCAATTGGATATCAATTGATTAGGATTGATGTCAATTGAGCTCAATTGATGCTAATTGAGCCGAATTGACACCAATTGCACTCAATTGAGCTCAATTGACATCAATTGGGTGTTAATCGATGTCAATTGAGTCCAATTAAGCCCAGTTGTGTCCAATTGGGTGTCAATTGATTGAATCCAATTAAGTCCAATTAAACCCAATTGAGTCCAATGGGGTGTCAATTGATGTCAATTGAGCCCAATCGATCAATTGACACTCAATTAGACTTAATTGATACCAATTGGACTCAATTGGATATTAATTGATGTCAATTGAGCCCAATCGATCAATTGACACTCAATTAGACTTAATTGATACCAATTGGACTCAATTGGATATTAATTGATGTCAATTAGACTTAATTGGAAGTATAATAAGATCTAATTGATGGTAATCGAGTTTAAGGTGATAAATTTAGAGATAACTTTTTTTGTACAAAGAATTTTGAACTTTTGACATCATAAATGAGTCCAGAAGGCCCAAAAATGGTAGGAATGACTGTGAGCATGAATATATTTTGACCATTTTTTTGAAACTTTTTTTCTTGCCGGGAAAATGGATTTTCCCGGCGGGCCCGCCGGGAAAACAAAAAGCCCGGCGGGCTTCGGCAGGTTACCAGGTCACTGGTAACCTGCTATTTTGAGAACATGAAAACATGTGAACATGTGAACACGTGATCACAAGTGTTATTAACAAAAAAAATCTTGTGATCACGTGAATATAAAATCCCTGGCCTTGGTTAAGATATATACCTCCATCGAGATACATTGACTAGGACTTTTGAAAGCAATCCTACATGCATTAATGCCCATACCTCAATTGAGGTATACATTACCACCTATGCATCTATGTATGTTGTATTCCATTGATGGGCATCATTACACATGAGCCATACCTCAATTGAGGTATACATTACCACCTATGCATCTATGTATGTTGCATTCCATTGATGGGCATCGTTACACATGAGCCATACCTCGATCGATGCGTATGTATCGCCACCTATGCACCTCCATATGTTGCATTCCATTGATGCTCGACATCCCTACACATGAGCCATATCTTGATTGAGGTATTAAAAGTAGGTATTTCAGACACCTTGCTTTTGCTCTAACTATTTCATACGTTCACAAAATATGGTGATATGGCTACTTAAAATTCTTGGAAGAGGTTATTTCTACATGTTAGCATAGGCAAAATTATTGTGACATAAGATTGCTTAAAAAATTGTGAGTCGAACTAGACATGAGCTAAGAGGCATGAGTCCACCATAAGGTGTAAGTCCAGCACACAAGGTGTGAGTCTAGTGTGAGGCCACCATAAGCCACCACAAGAGGCATGAGTCCACCATAAGGTGTAAGTCCACCAGCACACAAGGTGTGAGTCTAGTGTGAGGCCACCATAAGCCACCACAAGAGGTAAGTACACAAGACATGTGAGCTCTGAGTCTAGCTCACCAAACCCATGTCAACCATTTCATTAGCTAGCTAGCCACCCATGAGTCATGAAACATGAGATGTGAGACCCATGAGCCATGAGTTTAGCTCACCAAACACCAGACATGAGCCATGACACGTAGCCATTTCATACAAAAATTCATGACATAGTTAGCTAGCAAAATGACATGAGCCCATAACTTTGCATGAGCCAAGTTGCTCTAAAATTGTGTAAGCCCACTAGATGTGAACCTAGGCATAAGTTCAGCTAGACATGAGACATAAGACATAAGTCATTGCGTGAGCCCACCAAATGTGAACCTAGGCATAAGTTTAGCTAGACATGAGACATGAGACATGAGACATAAGTCATTGCGTGAGCCTAGGCGGAAGTTCAGCTAGACATGAGACATGAGACATAAGTCAACTAGGCATAATGTGAGTCAACCAAGCTCAACGGGAAACCACATCAAGCTGGCAACTCACAACAGTCTTTACTATAAGAAGCTCCTGAAAAGATAATTCTATAATTATTAAATTTGTTTTAAACACCACCTACATCCAAAATTTAAAAGGTCGCAACAACAAATAGGCACTATGCAAGGTACTCACTAAGCTCAACAGTAGTAGGTGCCACTAAGGTTCTCTTTAATGGGTGTCATTCTCTTTTTTGGGATTTTTGATCATACGATACGTACATTTATTTTGGATGACAATAAAAAAATAAGGTAATTTATGAAAATACAGGCATTACATCTTCTAAACCTATCAATTTGAAGGGTGACCTAACCTGACAAAAATTATCCTTGGGTACCATGTCAAGCTGGCTACCCATAATATAGTCTTATTATATTGTCAAAAGGAGCTCCCGAAGAGACAATTATGTGATAAGAGTGCTTTAAAACACTACCTATATCCAAACTTTAAAAGGTTGCAAATATGATCAAGAGGATGATGATTAAGATCTCAAAGGACATGGTGATGTACAGAATTGTACATTAGTAAAATAGTCTACAATAGTACTAACAGGAAGCTTTCAAACACTTGATAAAGGATACACTTGACTATAATGAGGAATGGCACACAAAAAAGGGAGAAGGATCTTGTGTAGCCATTGTCGATCAAGTAGAGAAAAGTGATAAAAGAAATCACCTTGCTCTACAGCTCAGTGAAAGCATGAAAGGGTGTCTTAAAAAGTACTCCTTTTAATACCAAGGAAAAATTGGTACTAATTTTGTACTTGTGAGCACTTTGATTTTTTTGCATGTCAAACTAGCGTACTTTTTAGGTTTGGCTACACTGGATGTAATGTTTTGTGAATGAAAATTGTTAAGCAATATTCTCACATAGGATATTAGTACTCTTGAATTTTTGTACTATTTGGCCAATAGTATATGCACCCTTTCATGCTTTCACCTAGCTACTAGTTTAAGAAACGTAGGTAGGTACTAGAGCACTTAAAAATGTATAACATGGGTTACCCCTTTATACATTTTAAGAAGGAAAAGAGGACCCCTAATGGGAAGCTTATAATGTCTTATGATGGACAACTGAAGTTAAGGAGGTCAACCTAGCGGGACTTGATGAAGATCCAAAGCCAGTGTATGTTGGGAAAGGCCTATCTCTAGAAGAAGAAAAAGACCTTATTGAACTACTCATAGAGTTCCAAGACTACTTCGCTGCTTGAAAATACACTAACATAAAGGCTTCGATGGGCGATTAAACACACTATTCTGATTGTTGAAGGAGCAAAGCCGTCAAGACAGAGGGCCAGATGAATTCAAAATACTCCAAAATGGTCAAGGATAAAATTGAAAAACTCATCAAAGCTAGATTCATTTATGAGATAGAGCACACGGAATGGCTATCCCTGATAGTCATAGTGCCTACTAAGACAAATGGAAAAATCCAGGTTTGCATTATCCTCAAAAAGGTCACTGTAGCCATATCAAAAGACCATCACTCATTGCCATTTTCCATTCACTGTGTATATGCACGAGAGAGGAGGCCTATAGCTTCCTTGATGGGTTCTTGGGTTATAACCAAGTGGAGATAGACCCGAATGATGAACATAAGACTACATTTACCCCATAGAATGGGACACTTACACGTATAGAGTTATTGCATTCGGCTTATCACTAACACCCCAGGAACTTTCCACAAAGGCTTATGTGCATAGCATACAAGGAATACCTTAGGGAGTTCCTTAAGGTTTTCATGGATGAGCTAAAACAGAAAATAAATTCAAGTTTTTCGTAGACTAGACACTTCTCTACTTGGTGAATAAGACTTGTGCTATAGGAAGGATAACCAGATGGCTTTTGATCTTGCTAGAGTTTGATTTCGATGTGACCATGTGTAGAAGGGCTCATAGCATGTTTATGCCGACCACTTGTTTGCGCATCCCTTGGAGGATGGACTTCTAGACACCCACTATTTAAACTCTACATTTTTCTAGAGATTGTCTAACTATTTAGCTAACGGTCTTTTCCAAGGGAGACCCTTAATTGAGACAAAGCGTGATGCCTTATTAAAAAGACAATCCCCTACCAGTTGATTGTGGGGAAATTCTACAAGCTAGGCTGAAATAGAATCATGAGGTAATGTTCTCAAGAATTTGAGTATGAGCAAGCCCAGGGTGGTTGCAAAGAAGGTCTTATTAGCAAGCTTGTGATGGAGTATCTTGTTTGAAGGTGTAACAAAATTCATAAAAGGTTTCAATGAATTTACCATGCGACAGAATGCCTCTTCACCATGTAGTCTCTCAACCATTTGAGAAATGGGTTATTAATTTTGTCGGACTAGTCACTCCTACTACTTGAGGTACTCAAGAATGGTTTATCATTGCCACTATCAAATGGGTTGAGGCCTGTGCAGCCACCACAAAGATTGATGACACGGCAATGACCAATTTTTTTAATGAGAATATAATTACTATTTGGGTACCCACTCAAACTAGTAATAAGCAATAGTAGAGGGACCAACTTTATCAATGATGTGATCAAGTTCATGTTGAAAAAAGTAATGGTAGTATACCACAAATCCTCACCCTATTTACTCCAAGCTAGTGGCCATGCTGAAAGCACAGATGACAAGAGTATTTGTGCTATCTTGACCAATATAGTTAAAGGCCCCCACAATGACTTGGAACAAAAGTTACATGTTATTCTTTGGGATTATAAAACCACCTACAAGGTGACCATGCACACTACACCTTTCAACTTGACATATGGAACACGTTTTGTCATGCCCATGGAATTCTTAGTACCAATTCTAAGAATTTACATTAAGGAAAGGTTGACAAAAAATATCATCACCGATTGATTATTTGAGCTTAACTGCTTGGGTGAAGCTCAACTACATGTAGTCTATGGAATGATCATTGAAAATTTAAGGCGCAAGCAATGGCTCAATGAAAAGTTTAAGGACAAAGAAATCAAATTCTGGGACATGGTTCTCATGTATGCCACGGAGAACCAAAAGTGCAAGCTAAAGTACAAATGAATGGTACCATTCCTAGTGTGCAAACTCACACCTCAAGGATCTACATGCATCCAAACACTTGATAGTGTGGAGATAAAAGGATTATTCAACATTAGAGTAGCAATTTAAGATGGTACTATGGCCCTTTGACTGCAAATACTTTGGAGGTCATTCACTAGAAGAATAAGGAAAAAATAAAAGAGGAACGAGAGGCCCAATGCAAAGTTAAGGCTAGGCAAGTCAAGTTGCATAACTACCACATCTCCATTAACATGGCCCAGGTCATTAACCTAAAAGAGGAAGACTAGGAGGTGAAGCCCATTAGACTGTGGCTAAGAATGACCACAAAGACTCGGTAAGAACAAATGTTAGTGTCGACACAAGTGCTAGGCGATAACCTAATGTCCCATGAGATAGTGCATGATACAACCATTCACATTGACACACACAAAAGCACAAGTGGAAGTAGTAAATGCATTAAAAACCACATGTATAGGTTCATCACTACCATGTTCCACATTGGGAATAGCCCATTGGAAGGGAAGTTGTACGATGCATGAAGAAACGCTTCTTGGATAAGGGTGGGTGGGAAACAATTGATGCCAAACAGACTAGAACATGAATCACTATCTTGTAACTAGTCTCAAGATAGGTAATTGTTCTGATGAAGAAGAGGAGCCCATGCTTAATCTCAACACCAAAAAACCCTTCTCCAATTAAAGAAGTGCTAGAACTTATCTAGCTTCAAAGGCAACCCATACTTTGACCATGTTACTCAAAAATCCTTTTACTTGGCTGTAGGGATAAGTAACCAAGCTCCATTAAACGCCTCACCCAAGAAAGATCAACATTTTCCATCAAGTACCACATTATTTGCCTCTCCAAGAACTAACACTATTAACACCCATGCCACTAACACTTCTAACCTTGTAGAATCAAAATTGTAGGTGCCCAAACCCACCAATCCCTATAGCAACACCAATGTTTCCATGATGAAGGTGCTAAATAGTAGGTACCAAAAGAAATAATCCAGGGACAAGGCTATATTATGAAGGAAAAAAGCAAATATGGGCACCAAAGAGAAAGGGTCGACATAAGCCAGTGAGACAACCACACCACCAAAAGGACCACATTGTATATAAAGATATCACGGTTAACTAGTGCTATGGATAGCTTCCAAACTTATGCCATTGGCATGGTTGGTGAGATTATGATATGATGCCAGTGGATGGCAAGCTGTGTGACATACATATTTGGATTACTAGGGAATGACATAGATATAGCACCATCTCATATAGTTAAGTTCACACTATGGACCGATCATTGTATGTTAAAGTAGGAGAGTACTTTTCCTTATAGTATGTACTCTTATTTCTTTATGTTAATGGTTGTAGAGGAGAAGAGAATAGAAGAAAATATAGACATCTATCTCTCTTGTGCCTTTCTCTCTCTCTCTTGTATGTGTGTGCTTGTATGTGTGTGGTTTTTTGTCAAGCTCTCGCTCTCCCCCCTGCATTCTCTTTATGATGGTATTAGAGCTCTAGTTTATGTGAGAGATAAGGAGGCATGCAAGAGGTAAGAACAAGGCAAGAAATGAAGCCATATGAAGGATCCCTACCCCCTCCATGCAACGAATTCGGGGGTGCTAGAGTAGAAGTAGCACTTCTTGCACGGGCCAAGATCCTTCACTCAGGGCCTCACCCATGGATATCCGGTCAAGAGACTAATCCCTTGGTTCTTCCAAAACCAAACCCAGAAAAACTTCCCCCTACCGGAAAGCACGGGCGATTCCACCAGGATATTTATACTCTAATGTAGTCAGGGTCATTACTGACCAAATTGATCCGACCGAGCCTATGAGTCACTTGGTCAGATCAAGGAAGAAACTTGCACTTGGATCATAGAAACCAACGCTTTTTTCCCCATCGAGAGGCATAGCCGTTGATTCTTTTTCCATAGAACAATTACTATTTGGGATTTACTTCATCTATCGTACTATAACAGAATTGAGTCTTATTTTAGGGATCCATCAGTCCAGCCTAACCCTCAGTCCCATGGGTTAGCCAACCACCCAACCACTGTAGTGATGGGATCCAATTAGGAATTTGGTTAGGTTTTGTCTCGGGTACCAGAGAAAAGAGTTTCCAGGCCCCCTAGCCGGATATTCATGCAAATTTAACGCGAGTCGCACCACTTACACACCCAATATGAAATTGCCTTTTTCATAGATTTAACTATCTTTAAAACAACCATTTAATGAAACCATAGTGTCACTGATCATAATCCTCCAAAATTACCTTTTTCATAGATTCAGCTATCTTTAAAACAATCATTTAATGAAACCATAGTGTCACTGATCATAATCCTCCAAAATATCCGGTTGAATCCTAATTTCCAATCATACCTTCTCATCGGTGTACCTATGGCATCATTGGCAACTAGAATGCTCACCACCTGTCCCTCAGGGCCTTTTCGATAGTTCCTAACTAGCTCATAGTACCTGACAATATATTCACTTATAAAAATCAAGATGGAATCTCCGTTGAAGATCAGCAAGATCAACCACGGCCATGGACTCATCCGTTGAGGACCAGCAATGTCAATCAACCAGATCCATGCTCGGTTTTAGAAAACAACTCTTACTCCTTGTTCCAATATCTTTCCCGACGCACGTGTGGGTATCTTCAGTGACCCAGAGCCCAAGCACCGTATGGTCAGCACTCTCTAGGATCCTTCGTAGGTCACCTAGCGCTTCACTCATAGGCCGCTTTCCTTGGTCCCTCATCCACCGTACCGGAAGCTCACCATTTGAATCGAACAGAGGCTGGTCAAGACCTCGGTCGACCTTGCTACATGAGACGTCCTTCGTTGACTCTCCGTCAGCTGTTGCAACTTTACCAGCAGCTAGGTCTCCACGACCTCATTCACAAGACGGTCAAAATGCTTCCCAAGTATTTTTGACATAAAATAGTCATTTAAAAACAGGTCATAAATACAGTTCTTATAATGAACTCTCGTCTTTCACATTGTTCCACATCCGTCCACATTACTTAATCCATATCCAATTCATATGTATACCCATTCTCATCCAATCACATCATTTTCCATCTCATCACATCTTTCCTCGTTTACTCTCATCACATCTCATCCACTCGCATTAACCCATATTCACATCCCATCACACCTCATTCATTTCACATCTATCTCAATTTACATCACATCTCATCTCATTCATTTCACATATCTCATTCATTCTTATCCCTGTTCACATCACATCACATCTCATTCATTCACTCACATCGACATCACATCCTTTCACATACACATCCACATCCATTCTTCCACATACATATCCACATCCATTCTTCCACCACATACACATCCACATCCATTCTTCCACATACACATCCACATCATTCTTCCACATACACATCCACATCCATTCTTCCACACATACACATCCACATTCATTCTTCCACATACACATCCACATCCATTCTTCCACATACACATCCACATCCATTCTTCTACATACACATCCACATTCATTCTCATTACATCACATCTTATCACATCCTATTTTCATCTTATCACATCCTATCACATCCCCTACACATCTTATCACATCCATTCACATTCTATCACATCCCATACACCTCTTATCACATCCATTCACATTCTATCACATCCCATACACATTCTTATCACATCCCATACACATTCTTATCACATCCATTTTCATTCTATCGCATCTTGTTTACATCTTATCACATCCTATCACATCCCATACACATCTTGTCTTATCCTATTTTCACCTTATCTCATCCAGTCACATGCTATTCCCATTTAATAGCTTTTTCGAGGTTGATCCCGATAACGAAACTTTTTCTAAATTTCTGCCAATTGCTTGGCCTAATTAAAGGTTCTTTTTCTCGACGACTATTTCCATATTCATTCTCAATTTCTCAATTGAATTATATTCAATATTCCTCTTTTGAATAAAAGAATTCATGGGATCTATAGAAATCAATTCTACCCATATTTTCACTTTTGATAAATAATCATAAATTGAATTATACTAAAAATTCCTCTTCTTCTCATTTAGCTTCTTGGATCTCAAATACCATGGAAATTCCTCTTTTTGCATTTAATTAATTGCATTCCAATGTCATGGGTATTCCTCTTTTATCATCAACATAAAGTAATTTCATCTAAAATAAAATACCCATTAATTCAATATGCTAGGAATTTCTCTTTTCCCATCTAAATGATGGAATTTCAAATGTCATAAGAATTCCTCTTTTAACATTTAAATATTTCTCATAGATAAAATAAATTTATCTAAAATTCATCTTTGAATTTAAATACAATACTCATTAATTCCAATATACTAGGAATTTCTCTTTTCCCATCTAAATGATGGAATTCCAAATGTCATAGGAATTCCTCTTTTACATTTAAATATTTCTCATAGATAAAATAAATTTATCTTTGAATTTAAATACAATACTCATTAATTCCAATATGCTAGAAATTTCTCTTTTCCTATCTAAATGATGGAATTCCAAATGTCATAGGAATTCCTCTTTTAACATTTAAATATTTCTCAGATAAAATAAATTTATCTAAAATTCATCTTTGAATTTAAATACAATACTCATTAATTCCAATATACTAGGAATTTCTCTTTTCCCATCTAAATAGTTGAATTCCAATATGGTGGGAATTCCTCTTTCATCATTTAAATTTATCTATGCAAAAAAGATAAATTTAACTAAAATCCTTTTTTAATTTTTAAGTAAAATATACATTATTTTAGCATCCCAATTTTTCTCTTACTTCATTGGAATACATGGATTTCCATTGTCATGGGGATTACTCTTTTAACATAAAAATGGATTACTAAAAATTTCTCTTTTTTCTAATTAACTATTTATGCATAAACATAAAAATCAAAATTTTCATGATTATAATGAGAATTATTCAATTAATCTAGGATGATTAATCCTAGAATATGGTAGGAAGTCCTCTTTTCATTCCTCTTTTCATATTATGAATTAAAATGATTTGTGTTAATTTTTTTAAAATTTTACCATAGCTCCGCTGCTATTACTGATAATTCTCAATAATTTGAAAGCATAAAGTTTAGTAATCCCTATGATTAGAATAACCATTTATTGGATCAATATCCAATTATGAACTTGATTCTTAAATTTTCCATAAATTAAATAGCATAAAAGCATTAAAAAGCCACTTATTTGGCCTCTAATTTGACAAGCATAGCAATTACTTTTAGATTAGAGAATTGCTTCATGAGAAGATTCATTTGAATATAGAATAGGTCATAGGAATGACCATTCTTTGGGGGAGAGAGAGACATGCTTAAAAAAATATTTAATTTAAGCATAAATAGAAATTTATGTAAGTTTATCACCACAATTCATTAAAGAACTTCAATTGTATTAAAAAGCCATTCAATTAAATGCTTCTCAAGCTTGAGAGGGGTTGAGAAGAGAGAAACATTTGGAGGTTAAAGAAAAAAGACCATAAACCACAATTTACCTTCTAAATTGCTTGACTCTTTGATCAAAGTAGAGGCCCTCAACCAATCAATTGGTTTGGTATATTGATGAAGACTCCAAGGAAGATTGAAGAGAGAGAGAAGCTCCAATCTCTTCAATTTGTAGAGGATTTTTAGAGGATAATACGAGAACTGAAAATCAGGACCCTTAGGCTAAGGTCCTTTTTACCTATTTTCAATTAATTCCAATTACACATTGGAAAGTTCTTTCTGAATTTCTATTTCAGGGGAAACCATTTTAGACACTAGGAGGATTTTTATATCCAAAAATATCTCAATTTTGGACTATCTCTCTCTATACATTTTCTCTCTCTAGGTCAAAATAGGGTAAAACAAAATCTTTCTTTTATTTCAAAGAGAGGAATAATTACAAGATCAGAAGGGGAGGTTCTACACCTGTACACCTCAAAAGCTGGAGGGAGGAATCTTACACCATAAATGGATAAGGGTATTTTCATCTCTTTCTCTCTTTGATTTTGGAGAAACACCTTTGGTAGTTGTGAGAGCTATAAGAGCAGATAAGGAGATCACTATCTCAGATTGAAGCATCCCCCTGGGTAAAGAAAGAAGACTATATTTTGTGTAGTTAACTATGTTAAAACTGAGTTTTTTCATGCTTTGGTGCAATTTGGGTGAATTCAAACCTCGTTGTTTTGGCTTTATAGGTTTTTCACAAGCACTCTATGAAGTGTGAATTTTGACTATGTATGCCTAGTTTTTGTTTCGGTACAAAGTTGTAGTAGAAATTTGGTTATAGAATAGTCTGTGTAGAGAATCTAAGTGTCATATATGTTTATATGATTGGCTCACATACAATGCCATTATAACAGGTTTACACTATCACTTTAGACTATAGATTTGCTACTACAATTGCAGAAGGTTTTTTTTTACAAGCATTGTTTGGTAAGTTGCTACAAATAAAGATTTCTAATATCTTGTCAATAGATTATGAGCATGGAAGTTCATGATGAGAAGTTTTCTTATAGGACAAGGGTATGAGATTTTATCATAGGTGATGAAAAGGAACCAAAGATTGGAGCCATACGGGAATATAAAGCATGGCATGAAAGAGCCATAAAGGTGTCATATTGGTTGTTTGTTAGTGTAACAGATTCACTAATTATGCATATACATGATACATAATAAACACCTAAGGAGACTTGGGACACCTTGGTGAATATGTATAGCACAAAAAACACTCAAGCTTGGAAGATTCAAATAAAGCAGGAGAGCTACATAATGTGATCAGAGGAAAGTTGAGTATAAATGATTACTTTGTGAAGGTTAGTGAATGATTACTTAGTGTGAAGATGCAACTAAAGCAGGAGCTACATAAAGTGACCAAATGAAATTTGAGTATAAATGATTCCTTAGTAGATGGCCTTGCTACTATTCGATCACCCTAATAGATGATGATGATATGTTTTGATGACCTTGAATGGTCTTGGCAAAGACTACAGTAAGTTTCAGACCTCCATTAGAGTTCAAGAGAGCTTTCTTATTTTTCAAGTATTGATTACTCTCCTCATCCATGAAGAGATAAATATTAGGGGAGGCTCTAAAAATGAAAATGAGTAGGACTTCTACTTAGATACAGGTAGAGGCATAGGTAGGTTGTCATCTACTAGAGGAAGAGGTGATAGTCGATTTGGAAATCAAAACTAGCAACAATAACAACAATAACAACAATAAATTAATCTCATATAGATGGACGAGGTCACCCTAGAGGAAAGGGGAGCGAGACAGGACAAGGTGGTTGGCAAAGAAATCAAAATGCAAATAGCATAGAGTACTAATACTGTGGCAAACATGGAATATGGTAAAGGATGACTATAAAAAGTAGAATGATTCCAAAAGTGAAAAGTTGTATAGCAAGGAACTATGCATCATCAAGCAAAGAAGGTGATGATAGAAGTGAGAAGTTGTTTGTAATGTAACATATGCCCAGTTCCATAAAAAGAGATATGTAAGGATCTAAAGATCATTAAGGAAAACTTGGACTCAAATTGGGCCCTTTAAGGATCACTACACATTCTCTCTCCACAAAAATGGACTCATGGGGTGAAATTTTTGCAAATCAACTTAGAAGTGAATAGAGTTTGGACATTTGGAATCTGTCCTTCAAGACCTTTCCAATGATATATAGCATGATGGGCAATTTTGCATATTCAAGAAGTCCCTAAATTTGGTGATGACATGGCATGCAACTCGAAAGTGAGCGGAGTTTGGACATTTGGAATCTACCCTTCGAGACCTTTCCAATGATATATAAGATGATGGGGCAATTTTTCATATTCAAGGTCCTCAAATTTGGTGATGACATGGCCAAATGTCCAAACTTCGCTCACTTCTGAGTTGATTTGCAAAAATTTCACTATGAGCCCATTTTTCAGAGAGAGATTGTGTAGCAATCCTTAAAGGGCCCAATTTAAGTCAAAAATTTTCCTAATGGTTTAGGATGTGGATTCTGGCACCTCTAACCATTGACCACCATGACCAATCATGGTGGTAAGTGGTTGAGATATGTAGAAAATAAAAAAAACCAGATTATGAGAGTGACACACCTGGATTTTATGTGTAGGTTACATAAAGCCTTGTATAGCTTGTAGAAGGTACCTGGAGCATGGTCAAACAAGATCGGGGAGTATCTTGCTATCACTGGATTTTAGATATCCAATGTAATTTTTTAACTTTATGTGAAAAAGACAGATAGAGGGATCATGCATGCTATTAGGCATTTATGTGGATGACTTGATTATCACTAGTGATAGTGATTCTGACAACATGATGTCAGGATGCTTTTGAAGCAAAAGTTTGAGATGAAGGATTTGGGTGAGATGTAGTATCTCTTGGGTATAGAGGTGGTAAGATTACCTTATGGTATTTTATTGTTATCGAGATAATATGTCTTGGACATGTCTAAGTATGGTATAACATACTATAAGCCTATTTCAATGCCATTGGAGTAGAACCCAAATCTTTCCTAAGATACAGGTGAGATTTTGGAGGACCCCACTATGTACAAGCACATAGTGGGTGGCTTGATATCTATGTGACCATTACTAGGCTAGACTTGAGCTAGATTGTTGGACTTGTGTGTGAGTTTATACAGGTGCCTAGAAAGCCACACTTGGATGTCACTAGATTGATTCTTAGGTACATAAAGTCCATAATTGATTATAGACTTTTCTAATGAATCTAGCATAGAGATACAACTACATGGGTATGGGCTGGTATTGTTGTAGCCAAGAGATCTAAGCAGTGGTAGGGAAGAGTTGCTAAAAGCATGTAAGTAGGAAATCCTTCTCTAGACACTTGTTCCTCCTACCAAGCAAAAGAACATCACTTCGATAGGCGAGAGGTGAAAGCACCATGGCGGGTCCCATGTCTCTAGAGGCTATACACAAGACTATGCTATGTGAACACACCGGTGATTTGAAGAGAAGGCAAAATAAAGTATTGATGTGATAAGAACACAAAAAAGTGTAGGCGACCTTGAGCTAGCAACATAGGGTTGCTGCTCTGGGTCGGCATGGTCACCTTAATCCCTCCTGCTTGCTAAGAACCCTTAGTAAAGAACCATGGGTTTGGCCAAGTCCAAAGCAAGCTCCATCTAGCGGAGCTGGGGTGTCTAGATAAGAAAGTGGCAGATGAGGGCTTGAGTGGGTTGGGTAGAGTAGTAAGAGATTTGATCCATTCTCTCTCAAAAGAGCTTTACTTCCCCCATTTGCTCTCATAGTGAAAATGGTAAACACGATATAATTACAATCTATTCAATTTCAAAGGGTTATCGATAATGAGCATACTTGCTTGGTGGAATTGGTAAAACAAGAGATGATAGACTTTGAATATATTCTAGGTTATTAGTTCAAATCTGATAGTGATTATGGATGTGTTTGAATTGATTTCAAGGACATGCCCCTTCTAAATCTAAAGGGGCAAGGAGCTATCCCCAAGGGCGGTATAACTCAATGGGTGAGAGTGTCAGATTGTGAATTTGAAAACATGGGTTAGAATCCCATTATCTACCATAGTGGCTTTATGTTTTTTTTTTAGGAGTGCTATTGTGAGGTGGAGTAGCAAGAAATAGTCGACAATTGCCGCGTTGAGTATGGAGGCAGAGTACAGGGTGCTGCTATGGCACCTTATGATGTAGGTTGGTTTTAAAAGCTACTTGGTGATATAGGTGAGCTTGTGGATATAGCCGCTGTCATTTATTATGACAATATGAGTAGCATACAGTTGGCTAATAACCTAGTATACTATGCTAGGATTCATGAAACATATTAAAGTGCATTATCACTTTGTGAGCTCGTGGATAGGGCCGTTGTCATGACCTAAGTAGCATACAGTTGACCAATAACCCAGTATACCATTGTGAGACTTGGGCTTTAATATGAAATGTCTCTATAGCTAGCTAAGATTCACTCCAATCTAGTAGTGGGGAAACACTAAACAACCACTAACACCAGCACAATCCACTCTCTCTCCTCATTTTGCAAACAACTCTCCTTGGCTTTCAAAGACAATTGTATAATTGAAACTTTATGATAGTGGATGGAAACAAAAGAGTTTTCAATTGAGTTTGGTACAATACTAGAAGCAAGTTAATTAAGCTAAAGTTGTCTTCATTTATGCTTTGAAGCTACAATGGCTAACAAGCCATCATTGTAATTACAACTAATTGAGGTAAGATCTTCTTCCTCACAAAGCTCAGCATGCAGGACCTCCTCTGGACAGATGTGGGGACAAGTTGAAGTTGTCCATCCATTCAGGGAGCTTCAGCAACATCAACCATTCATACTCATTCCTCAAGGAGCCAAGCACCTCAAAGGTATAACACAAACAATGTCTTGGATATGTGGTTCAGGAACCAAATTCAAAATCATAGTAGTCATCTTGATCACCAAATAAACTAGCACACCAGAAGCAAGATCAAATGTGTGTGATACTTGTGCTGATTTCAAACTAATCTCAAACCCAGCTAGACTATACAATCAATCAAAGAAGAATAACTTTTGAACTCACTCTAACTTGGGGCAACACATGCCAACTTTCCAAGAAAACCCTCTCAACTTCCCCTGTCTCACTCTCACACAAAGGTACAATGATTTTTACAAAGTGACAAAAAGATTATACAATGATTATGATGTATGGTTTCCACAACTCATAGACTTTCTTAAAAATTGATGACAACAAGATACCACCACACGGTATTCACAACACAAGAAATTTGGTACATAGCTATTAGACATATAGACTTGTCACTATATAGACAAGGTCAGGACATAACCCTTCTCCACAATGACTTTGGTACTTCAAAATGAAGGTATGAAGATAGGAAAAGAGGTATGAAGATAGGAAAATGAAGGTATGAAGATAGGAAAAGAGGTGTTTCCTCTCTCACACCAACTCACAGTAACGGGCAACAGCAATTGAAGAAGCTATTGAGACAGTTTCACCTCCACTTGGTCTTTCAAATTGAAAAGAGATCCAATTCACCAGTTGAAAAAGCTTTAAGAGAACTTCAGATGCCTACTTCACAAGTCCTCCACTCCACTTGTCTTGTATAAACCCACAAAAGACCACCAAGATGCCCTAATGTCAAGACTTTGACCCTTGGCTTGCACACTCTTTCTCTCTATCAATTAGCAACAACAACTACCCATCCACTTCCTTTATCTACTCTTTACTTGTTTTAATGAGCTAATTCCAGCAACATCTCCTTGTCAAGTACATCACTATCTTTATAGAGATTAGGTATACGCTTTAGAAATGAAACACATGAGGCCAAGCACTGAAGTATACTCAGTCTTCTGCTTAGAAAATCTACAGCAATAGCTCCTTCTCTTACACGGCCAAAGGCAACTTCTCTCTTGAAGCTTCTATGGCACGCCTTTTAGTAGAATGAATTGATTTGCCAATAGAAAGCAAGGTTCTCCACATATTTTGGATTAGAGGACATGATTTTGATGAGCAGCACGTCAGAATCAGAACCACAGCATGACAGTATCTCCTCGGTCAGCCTCTCCTTCTCATGCATGACAAGGCATTTCTCCTCTACTTTTGAGCCGATTGCAGTCTTCTTCTCTCTCTTGCACAGTTAGAAACAATAGCTCAAGGTCTTCAGCTTCTCTTTGAAATCAAAATGGCAGCACCTCAACCTCCTCAATGACGGCTGGCCTTCCATCACAAACCCTCCTTGCCGTTTTATAACTGCTCACTCTATCGCCTGCAGCTTCTACTAATACACACGCTTGCCAAATTCAGACCAAGGAAAGTGTAGCCACTTGGCCTCTCTTCTGCACAAGTGGATCCCCTTTCCTTGCTCAGATGTGCCAGAAGGCTGAAGCCGACTGCAGTTCTCTTCAAGTTTTTGGGCTAACTAAGGTCAATACCTTATAAATAATCTTTACCTCTTATAAATGTTAGCCCTTGTTGCTATGATAGCACACCAACTCACCCAAAGACCTCTCAAACACTAGCTCTCTCAGTCAGAAAAGGCACATAGCTCAAGGCTTATACTAGGTTCCACCATCATACAAAGCATAAATATAGGCATCAGATACAATTAGAGTTGTGCCTATGAGATTATGATCTTTCCAACATGAATGCCGACGATCAATAATAAATGCTTGTAATACCCTCCTCACCACTGAAAGCAATTGGCTCTACCCTTTGCCCATCAATCAAGAGGATCCCATGTTCCCATATGTGACAATGTCCTTCTCCACATGAGGTTGCTATCACACCCATCATCAATAAGTGCACTAGCTGCCATCTCCTATCACCTTCCCTGCTGCCTTACCTCAAGTACTCCATCATTTGCTGCTTCCAAGGATGATGAGTAGCAAAATTCAAGTAAGGAAAGAGAGAGAGAGAGAATGTTTGTGTCATCACTTCCCAAGCTTGCACAAAAAGACTCAGACCATCTCAAGCACACTGAGACAACCATGCTATATTTATATAATAAGAAGATGATATGCAAAAATACACAACAAATTCAAATCATTGTCGCACACCAACAAAACTAAGCCACACAAATCCATAAACAAGCACAACCAAGCCTAGACTCCCACTTTGGGAGTTGTAGAGATATCATTTGTACGGAGCACAAAAAAACCTATCACATATTGCGCCAACGCTATTGTGAAACACTTTTGAGTGTTTCACCTTGTCTTGTCTGCTCTACATAACCCTGATGTGGTATGGATTTAATCGCAAGCCATTGACTCTTTGCTTAAATGCAACTAGCCATTAAGATCCTTCAAATGGTAGCTCCCATTAGAAAAAGCTTCATGCACCACTTTACTTTAAACTTAGTTTGGAATGTGGTATCAAGAGAATTGTTGTACCTCAACACAAGCATACCTTCTAAGTCTTTGTTGCGCCCAGCTTCTCATTGTGAATGCTCTAATCCTTTTCTGACTAGTTTTTTCATACCATTTGATAGCTTCCTCTCTATCCAAAAGAAGAGAGTGTAGACTGCTCCACCTCCTCTTCTCTTATTCTTCTTATGCCAAATTATGCTGCAAAATAAATTCAAGTGAAGGAAACATAATATTAACTCGCAACACACTCCTCACCCATAAACTAAATGATAGGGAGTAAATCTTGTAGCATTCTTCTCTAACACACTGTATGCCCACAAAGCCCTATCCAAATTCACATCCCAATCATTTGGATGGTCCTCCACTAGCTTGAATAGTAATTTCTGCAAGACACCATTAAAACTCTCCACAAGCCCATTGCACTAGGGGTGATAAGGAGTAGTAAACCTGTGCTTTATATCCAGCTTCATGGCAAGATCTTTCAGCACATCATCCCTAAACTCTCTTCCTTGATCAGTAACCAGCTCCAAAGGTGCTGAAATGTGCAATGTAAACTAAATCTTGGGTTATTTGGTTGAGTACATGAATGCATCCTAGAGGTGCAAGCTATTGTGGAAAGATAAGAATGCCACATAATATATTGGGTGAATGGTGAGAGACACATTAAAGAATGTGAAAAAGGAGTTGTCACATGGCATGATGATGTGTAAAGAAGATTGGGTCAATAGCTTTCTATATTAGAAGCGTTTCATTGTATGGTAACAATATATGCAATAGAGTATTGTTGAGTGTGCTACTCTCTCTCTCTCTCTCTCTCTCATGGATTTTTTGGTGTGGTTTAAACCACCATATTTTATGCTTAATACGTTTCTAATCACCCATGATCAATCCTATAGTAGGATCTTCAACATGGTATCACAGCTAGGACGGGCTCTTGATCATGGTACATATCTATGTATAGTTTTCTTGTTTATGAGGTTATTTTATTAAGCATTATTTTTATTTTATTATGAAAAAAATTAAGCACACTATTTGCCATTAGTATTGCATTTGGAGAGATATTACGTTGTTGGTGATTGGAGAGATCATGAAGTTGCCTACACAGCTGAAAATGGAGATTTCAACAATATGAAGACCTTTGGAGTCTACATTGTCAAGAAGGAAGCTACCAAGGAGACAATGGTGTCTCAAGATAAGCTTGGTTTTATAGTTTTGCCTCAAAGTTTTTGGTTCAAAAGAGGTGGGAAAAGAGCATGAGAAGGTTTTGCCTCAAAGTCTTCTTTGCACTTGGGAAAAGAGCAAGAGAAGGTTCAAGCTTGTCCAAGCAAGGGATAAGCAGTCATGTGCTGAGGATGGAGCCTATCTTAAGCACACCAAAAATGGAGATGTGCTAGCTCAAATTGCTCATGGAAGATGAGAAAAATGGTGTGGAAGCCATGGAAGGCTTACACGATGGTTTTAGCATCTTTGGTTTCTAGAAAGAAATCTGTGAAAGCACCCTCGGAAACGTTGCATGCAAAGAAGAGAAGCATGCAAATTGTGAGCCACAATAGGCCATGATGATGGCTATGTAAACCTCTTGAAGAAGGTTTGACGATTGCAAGAGGATACTCCAAAGAGAAGAGTGGTTTTGTGTTAGAAAGGATGTAGTTGTAGAGCTACGTTGACATCCTACCACAAGGAGAAGTGCAAGAGCACAAGAGAGATATTAGCGACAACTGGTAGCAGTTTTGTGTAATCAAGAGGCGGGAATCCCTCAAGCATGGTGTGTTGCTTAGCATGCAAATTCACCGCTGACATGGCGAGGAGTTCCATGAATGAAGGTGAGGCTACGCTGAGGAGGACCATACGCTGTTCGTGGAGGGGGAGATGTGAAGAGGAAGATGACGGCGTGTTGAGATTTATTCCTCGTCTGTGGGTCTTAAAATCCAAAGGGTTAAACCCTTAGCCTCAAATTTTTTTGGTGTGTAAATGGATGGCCATTATGGATATATATATATATATATATATATATATATATTTTGTAATGGCATATACCTTAGCACATTTTTGTGGTGCACTTGCACTTTTGAAAACCCCTCTACCATGGCATGTTTTAGACATGCAAAATATAAGTGTATTTCTTCTGCACCCTATATTGGCTTAGGAAAAGCCATGGATGATCTTTTTTTTGAGACGGGTGCCCTACCCTTGCCTGAATGCATGAAATGTATTATATATTTTCTCACCCATGTTATGAGGGTCCCCTACCCGAGCCCATGGGTGCTCGAAATGGATGTAATGTGGTGTGCATGCATAGGTATCACACTTTATGGGTTGATTCCTTCTCCTGGGCACATGGGTGTCCAAAAAGCACTTGGTGGTTTTTCCAGAACAAAACGGTGCTCAAAATAGACTTGAGGTGTCTAGGCTGGCTAGATACATGCACACACACTTGTTGAACACTCCAATTTGCATTGAGGGGGAATGTTGAGATTGGCAATGCCAAATTATTGGGGGTGAGGGATGAGTTGGTCAAATTGAGAGATGATTAGTTCACATGGTTGAGTGTGTGAATGCACCCGAGGTACAAGATATTGTGGAAAGATAAGAATGCCACATAATATATTGGGTGAATGGTGAGAGCCACATAATATATTGGGTGAATGGTGAGAGCCACATAAAAGAATGTGGAAAAGGAGTTGCCACATGGCATGATGATGTATAAAGAATATTGGGTCAATGGCTTTCTATATTAGAAGTCTTTCTTTGTATGGTAATAACATATGAAATAGAGTATTGTGGAAAATGACAACAAACCATCTCATAAATGAATTTTGTGGCACTGCTTGTTACTTTGGCTTCTGGCCACCTAGTCAGGTAGTCTATTGCAGTGATAATGTAATGCTTGTTGTTTCTAGTCCTTGGAAGAGGTCTAGTAGCATCCATACCCCAATTCTCAAATTCTCCATAGCTCAAAATATGGTGCATAGGCTCTGGAATTAAAACCCTTTTTTGAAAAGCTTGGCACTCATGATAACTTCTGCACCAATGATTAATGTCTTTGTTCATGCTTGGCCACATAAGCTTGGATGTAAGATTTTTCTCTTTGTGATGTCAGCTCCATAATGGCCTCTACATCCCTCCTCATGGAAAGCTTTCAATAAATCCTAGATCTCATCTTGACATAAAACTCTCCTCAGAATACCATTAGTTCCTTTGTGATAAAGGTGATCATTACCAATCAACACATACCTCATGGCTCTCTTGACAATTGCTCTCCTCTTTAAGAATCCAAGCTCTTCCTTGCAAAACTTGTAAGAAGAACATGCTCTTCCTCATAAAGAGACTCTCTACCTTGATACAAAGGCTCATGGATCACCATAGCATGCACATCTTTGATAAAACCTTGCTCTGGCAACTCATGAGCTCCCTTGTTATCATTCCTGGACACATGTCATATTTGAAAAGCTTGAAAACTGTTAAGAGGCCTTCTTACCTTGCCCTTCATCTCATCTTTGTTAACCTTCCAAGTGCCATGTACCTACCTTATGAAAAGCATGGCATCACCTTTTACAATTAACCTCTCTCCTTCTGCGCTCTTCAAGACCCAAATAGAGGCTGAAATATTTGGCCTCATTGTTGCTTTTTACTTGTATCTCTTGACTACCAAACCATAGCTCTTTCCCTTGCTTGTCAATAAAAACAAACCTCGCACCTTCTTTGCCAATACTTCTCTTAAATGCTCCATCCAAAAACAATGTTGCATCTATATCCTACTACAACTCTTCATGCATGTTAGGACTAGGGACAACTTGCTTTTCAACTTCTTTAATAAGTTTTGGTTTAACTTGGACTTCCTTGTAGGTGAGCATGTTTGCCATGTGAGCTCTCATACTATCCTCTTTGATGAAGCTCATGTCAAAATCTTGCAGAGTCATAGTCCACTTCTGCACCTTCGGGTTATCACTTGGATATCTCATCACATGAGGTAGCAAGTTACAAGAGGTAAGTACCACAAAAGATCTATAAATCAAATAAGATTTCAACCTCCTAGTGGCATGCACAAGAGTCCATATTAGCAACTCAACCTTGTGCCGCCATGACCTCTCCATCTCACTCACTGTCTTGCTAATGTAGTAGACGAGTCTCATGTATGATGGCATTGTGCCTTTTTGCATAAGCGCTACTCCTACTACATGCTTTCCATTACTAAGGCTCAAATAGAATGGCTGGCTCCAATCTGGGGGCATCATGATAGGAATAGTAGAAAGCATATGTTTTTGAGGTTCTCAAAGGCATCCTCTTCTACTTGATTCCACATAAATGGATCTCATTGACTGGTCTTTTGCAAAGGGTAAACATGTTCTGCAAGCATACAAAAAGATCTGGATAAATACCTAAGTTTTAGACAAAACTCATAAGCTCTTTGGTTAACTTTGGACTATCCATTTGCAGTAAGCTCTCCACTTTTGTAGGATCTGGGGCTATGCCATTCTCACTCTCACTTCATGACCTAAGAGTACAACTTGGACTCTTGTTAACTTGTAGTTAGCTTGATTGAGCTAGGCTCCATCTTCATCAAGTCATCCAAACATGAGTCAAGCCTCTTCACATCCACCTTCCATTGTAAACACAAAAGTCACCCATAAAAAATCTAACAAAGGATCCAATGTAAGGAGCAAGGCCCCTATCCACCCATCTTTGAAAATTGGCATATGCATTGAGAAGCCAAAAAGGCATAACCTTTTAACAAAATACCCCCTAAGGAGTGATAAATCTGGTCTTCTTTTGATCCTATGGGACTATTCTAATCTAAAAATAGCCACTAAACCCATCATAGACTGAATATCCCTCATGTCCTACCACACCGTCTAGTATCTCATCCTGGAAAGGAAGGGGATAGTGATGCCTCTTTGTAGCTGCATTAAGAGGTTTGTAATCCATACAAACCCTTCACTTATTACCCTTTTTAGGCACAAAGATGCAGGGGAGAAGAGAGCTTGAGCTCTTGCAAGCACACACACGCTCACAAAACCCTAATAGAGAGCACACAAGGTGAGAGGCTGAAAATCTTCTTCTTCTTCACTCAACACTCAACACACCATATACAAAGATAAGAGTACACACCTATGAAAAGGTACTCAACCCCAAATACATACTAGGGTTCTCTATAGTGTGAACCCAACTAAATGAGCTGGCACTATAGCTATGCCAGTCTCTAGAATGACTGTCACACAGCCTTGCATCCCACTGGCCGCATATCACCCATGATCTCACCAACCATGCCAATGCTGTAAGTGTGGGGCCTATCCCCCAGGCGGGTCATCAGTGTCCACCGCCTCACTAGATGAGCGCGATATCTCAACAACAATGACCACGAAGGAAAGACATTCTGCATCATCTCAATAGGGTACGTGAAACAAGCCTTAGAGAAATCTGCCTCTAAAACCTATTTTTGAATAGTACCCAACCTTCTTAACTTCTATGCTACTGGCTTTGCTCCCTCTTTCAACTTTATCTCATGAACCACATTGGAAGTACCTCTCATTTGACTATAATCCTTGGTAAAAATCTTGGGATACCTGTCAAACAAAGCTCCATATTGCTCTCTTTCCTCACTAGTCAGATCACTAGCAAGTATCTTGATTAACTTAGCTTTCGGTACATTGGTCTTCTCACCTTGAAAATGAGCTTCTTTAGTCATATGATTAGCTACATGCATCCCACATATGTCTGCCTTCAAGCTTCAACAAGCTTTGATCCAACCCTGGATCATGATTAGCTTTGTTCAAGAGGACCCTGTAGAATAAGCATCATAACTATCAAAAGGGAGGTTGAATCAACCCCTACATCTGACTCCGACTTCTCTCCAACTTTCAAAATCTTGCCAGTCTTTAAATCATATCTTATCCTCTTTTCCCTATAAACAAACAAATCAATGCAACCTCTATACCAATCCTACCTTGACTTCACAGCAATTAGCCAAGGCCTTCCTAAAATGATGGGATATGCCCCAACCCCTGCTAGCATCACCATGCATATCAATTACCACTCTTTGACCAAGAACATTTAACTCCATACCCTCAACCACACCAAGAAACTTCACCTTCAAGCTGTTGGACATCTTCACACTGAAGATAGACTTTCCAGTCACCTCCAATCCAAGGTTATGCAGTGAAGACGGGAATTTCGAGTTACCTCCAACTCGAGGTTATGCACTAAAAGATGCACTAAAGATAGACTTTCTAGTCACCTCCAATCTGAGGTTATGCATAGTTTCTTCAGTCATGACACACACCTGAGATCCTCCATTAATGTAAACTTTTCTCACCTTCCTGCCATGAACCCAAACATCAACAGTAGGCAAAACATTAGAAACCCTACTCAATTGAACCACATTAGACTCTGGCACCTTAAATCTAACTCGTCTAACACTTGCAAGCTTGTGCCATTGTCTCCTTATTCTTGAGTTCAATTGTAAAAGCTGACCATAGGTGATATCACCCTTCTCGTGTTTTACATCAGCCAATATATTATAAGGGGATTCCGCCTCACCCAATCGGAAGTCATCCATGCCAATCTTCCTTCTTCTAGCTCTGGCCTTTCCCTACTTGGCTGCTAATGGTTGCCTTTCCCTTCTCTCTCTTCTTTTTGGCTCTTATTTCTTTACCTGCATCCTTAGACTCTAACCTCTGCATCCTTGTCCTCTTATTGGCCAACACATTAGCCTCATCTTCCTCTTCCACAATGGCTTCGAGTACATTCGCATTACCCAAAGGACCTTGATGTTATGTTTGTCCTTGCACTGGCACCTAATTCCCATTACCTGCATCCCCCAACACCCCTATTACCTTCTTGCCTTTGAATGATAGGATACATACCTCCTAGCTCTCTCCTTTGTTTAGGACATTGAGGAGCTATATGGCACCTCTCTCCACAATTGTAGCATTGGAAGTGCTCCATTTGATTCCTTTGTGTCCTCTCTCCTTGTGGTCTTCTCCCTGGTTTTGAATAATCTGCATAGAAAAATTAATATTTCCAATTTTCTCGATCAACCTTTTAATCTTCTGATGCAGACCATCATGTACTCTATCCGGCTCTACAATCCTTGGAGCCTCCACACGAAGCTCCCTTTCTACATGCATGGCCACAAGCTCCACTATGTGCCCACATGACCCACGGTCATATCTAATTTGCATGCATGCCTCCCTTTCCTTTCGAGCCAGCTCTTGTTTCCTCACCTTCTTCCTCCACTAATCTGTGGCCATCCTTACTGCCTTTGCAGCATAGGTGTCTGGATCCTTAAACTCTACTTGTTCCTTAATAGCTCCATGCAACAATTTTATAAATCTTTCTTCAAGAAGTTTGGTGGCACATGATTCTCGCCCAAAACCCTAAAGATCCTTCTCCAGACCCCTTCAAATCTACTCACACACAAAGGCTACAATCTCTTCCTCTTCCCCTTGATACAACTTACTGAGATCTCTCCAAAGGTCTTCTGGGCTATCATTGTTGAAATGACTGATGCTAGAGTGCCAAGTCACCTAGTCAAGTTATCCCACATGAGCTATCATAGCTTTGTTGTACTTTCCTCATATAAAAGGAGGACATTTGAAGCATTGGAATACAAGCACAACATCTCAAGTCTTTTTATGAGTACAAGTTTCCATCTTGTAACCTAGCTGAACTTGAGTCTAAACTTAATTAGCACACACTCATCACCATGAGTATTGTTCATTTTTATCCACCTTATATTATTGTTGTCATTAGTGTAAGATTAGATCAAGATTAGGATCTAATTAGATAGTTGATTATCATTAGGGAGATTGATCCATGAATTTCATGGTATCAGAGCTTGGTTTAAGCTCCCCATTAGCTTAGCTCTAGCTTTCTCTAATCTCTCTTTAGCTTAATCTCATCATTACTCATCTTCCCTCTTCACTAATCTCACCCTATCTACTCACCTCACTTGTGGCTCCAAATTTCCAAGCTTGGAATTGCCTACTCCATAAACCATTTCCAAATTCTTCTTGAAGGGAGGCTCTTGAGCTCATTACTAAGCACTATACCAAAGGAATTAGAGAGATCTTTACTATGTAGGCTGTTTTTTGCTATACAACCGCTGCCCCTATTTCGTCCCATTCGAAGTCTCTATGCAAAACCAGACGAATCCCTTCTAGGTTTAGTTAGTGCTTGGTACAAGAGCTCTATAGTCCAAATCCCAGGTGTAATGGTTTAGTATACGAGAGAGTGAAAAAACCAGTCTCGTGAAGATTAGCATAAATTTTACGTTTTGTGCCACAGATTGGTGTGGTTATTGGGCTGGGCCTTTGATTACCATCAATGAGAATCTAGCTACTATAAAAGCCCCATCAAACTTGCTTCCCATAAGCCCAATTTCATCCTCCAATTCTTGTCCTCTCTAATTATACAAATTAAGCATAATTACTATATAATTAGCAAATGGTTAGTGAATTAGAGCTTCAAGGTTGAAAAATTAGGAATGATTTAAGCCTTGAAGATTTGTCATTGCCATTCAAAAGCATTCCACTCTCCTGCATTAAATCTTAACCACTTGCATTGCTCAACTTAAGTGATTTTTTCACCGCATTGAGTTTATCTCTAGCATATAATTTGTAATCACTTATAAAAGGGTTAGACACTACCTGAGCACTAAAATCAAGGCTCAAGGTAAGACCCCCTTCCAATCATGGAGCATGTAGAAGTCGTTTGCAAGATTCAATGGTGATGGTTTTGTCACATGGCAAAGCAAGACCATGTACTTGCTTATGCGTAAGGGGATTTGGCACCTTATTGAGGATGAAGAAGTGGAGGTTGAGCCACTTCAAAACAACAAAGCGTTGGGCCTCATTGCTCAAAATCAAGGCTCAAGGTAAGACCCCCTTCCAATCATGGAGCATGTAGAAGTCGTCTCAAGATTCAATGGTGATGGTTTTGTCACATGGCAAAGCAAGACCATGTACTTGCTTATGCGTAATAAGGGGATTTGGCACCTTATTAAGGATGAAGAAGTGGAGGTTGAGCCACTTCAAAACAACAAAGCGTTGGGCCTCATTGCTCAAAATCTTGGTGATGATGTGATTAGTCACATTGCTGGCATCAAGGATGCCAAGTTGATATGGCAGGAACTTAACAAGATTTTCGGCACCGACTCAAAGAGCTCAAAGATCAACCTTCTCATGTAGTTCTACAAGCTTGACAAGAAGGAGACAGAGACCATGGCATAACACATCATTAAATTCAAAGGTATTAAACAACAACTTAGTGCATTAAAGAAAGTCACTGAGAAAGATGAATCTATTGCTGTATTGCTAAAAAGTGTTGACAAAGAACCTTATGAATCAATTGTTGCTACAATTGAAAATGTGCCCAACACTAAACTTCAAGATGTAGAATCATCTCTACTTTTTGAACAAGAATCCAAATTCAAATATAAAGAGTCATTCAAATCACATTCAAGTGAGCAAGCATTGTATACAAAGGGTGATAGATTTCAAAGGACAAATCAATCAACATCTCAACTTCCAAGATGCTATCATTGTGGAAAACTTGGTCATACCAAGAATGAATGTCGCAATAAAGATAAACTAAAGCTTGTTTGTGACTATTGTGGAAAAATTGGTCACCTAGAAGAAGATTGCTATCAAAAAAAGAAGCACGCAAACTACATCGAGGCCAAAGCTGTCCCAACTGAAGACGTGCTCTTCTAGAGAAAGAACCATTGTACTTTTCACCCCTCTTGTCTCTACAAAAAGTGTGATGTAATCAGCCTATGAGGCCATATGTTGCACTCAAGCTAAAATTCATAGCCAAAGTAGCTATGATGCCAAAGTAGCATAAAGGCCAAAGTAGCCTAGCACAAGGGGAGAGAGAGAAAGAGTGAAAGCCTAAAAATTGTACCCAATCTAGCATCAAGGGGGGGTGTTGAAATGAGTGATGCTAGAGTGCCAAGTCACCTAGCCAAGTTAATGAGCTATCATAGCTTTGTTGTACTTTTCTCATATAAAAGGAGGACATTTGAAGCATTGGAATACAAGCCCAACATCTCAAGTCTTTTTATGAGTAAAAGTTTCCATCTTGAACTGAACTTGAGTCTAAACTTAATTAGCACACACTTATCACCATGAATATTGTTCATTTTTATCCACCTTAGATTAGTGTTGTCATTAATGTAGGATTAGATCAAGATTAGGATCTAATTAGATAGTTGATTCATTAGGGATCTTGATCCATGAATTTATCAATCATCTTTCCCATATTTCCTTCTCCAAGCATTCCTTAGCCGCTCCCAATTACCCTTTTCCTCTTCTACAACCACATCTCTAGCTGCTTCTTCCAAGAGAAATCCCACCATCCTTAACTTATAGGCATCTTCATCTCTATTGTTGCTAAGGGTTGCTAATTCTATTCTTCTTATAGAAATTTGTCCACATCCTAACCTTTCTCTCCTTTGAACATTTCATACCTGCACCATCTTAGGTTTTGAGTTGACTTGCAAGTGGACTCCAACTTGCTTATCAAAGCTCTAAAAAAAATCTCTTTTGTACTCAGTGGGGGCACCAAAACATGTGAGACTTGGCCTTCAATCTAAAATGCCTCTATAGCTAGCCAAGCTTCATTGCAATCCAGTAGTGGGGCAACACTAAACAACCATCAACACTAGCATAATCCACTCTCTCTCCTCAATTTGCAAACAACTCTCCTTGGCTTTCAAAGACAACTATATAATTATGATAGTGGATGGAAACAAAATATTTCTCGATTGATTCTGGTGCAATACTAGAAGTAAGTTAATTAAACTTTATGATAGTGGATGGAAACAAAATATTTCTCGATTGATTCTGGTGCAATACTAGAAGTAAGTTAATTAAGCTAAATTTGTCCTCATTTATGCTTTGGAACTACAATGGCTAATAAGCCACAATTGTAATTACAATCAATTCAGTCAAGATCTTCTTCTTCATAAAGCTTAGCATGCGCAGGACCTCCTTTGGAAGATGTGGGGACAAGTGAAAGTTGTCCATCCATTCGGGGAGATTGAGCAGCACGAACCATTTATACTCAGTCCTCAAGGAGCGAAGTGTCAGGCAAAATTCTGTAAAGGTGTTTTGCGTCCGTGTACATATGGGATGCATGGTGTGCAATAAAACTTTGCCCTGAATGCCCTCGCAAATGTACAGACTGAATGGCTTTCGAGTGAGTTAGTGCATGCATTTTTCTTTGGAGCAGCTGCTGGAGACTTGAAGTTTTTATTGTATGAGCTTTTTATTTGTCAAGAAGGTGTCTTGGATGTGTGTAAATAAGAGGTGGAAGAGTATGAGGATGTCAATGATTGGGGCTTTGATGATGAGCTCATGATAGAAATGGATGTACATATGCTGGTTATGTGAAGAGAGCCCAATTTAGACTGTAAATATTGAAATCTACAAGGGACGCCAGCAAAATATAAATTGCTCTTATGCTTGAGTTTGGAGGGTCTTTCAGGTTTGGAATGGCCGTATGTCTCCACATTGCAGAGGGTTTGGGCATAATAGCCATGGTGATGAGACGTGGTATTTGTGTGAATTCTGGTGTTTAAAAAGATCTTGATGAAGGCCTTGATAGGCATTGAAGTATGGCTGGGAAATGGCCGTGTCTTAGTAATGATGATGCTGATGATTATGGACGTAGGCAGCTCTTGTGGTTTTGGAAGGTTATGGGCGTGGCATGTTCACCCGGAAAGCAAGGTAATGAGAGGGATGGTAGCCATTAGTCAGGCTTTGGAAAATAATTAAAATATATATACATTAAGTGTGGCCAACTTGTGGGCCATGTGGAAGCCTTGGTGGCTGCCAGCACGTCGTCTAGAAGCTAGCGAGGAAGCGAGGAGGTGACCGCCTCGTGAGGGACGTTGGTGGAAAAGAGATCGTTTTTGCTGAGGGTCGTCAGGGTGCAGAAAAAAAAAGCAGCCGCCTTGTGTGGGTGAAGCATCGGGGGGAATTCTGTAGCCACGACAGCGTGGAGAAGTTGGTCGCCATAGCCCGGGTCGCCGAGTAGAAGGTAGGAATGGACTTGTAGGTGCAAAAGGGACAGAGGAGAGCCTTGTGGAGATAGTCGGGTGGTGCTGCTGACAAGTGCAGAGGGTGACTCTGACGGGCGTGAAGAGTGGACTGGTCGCCGTCCAGAAGGGAGTCTCCCTTCAAAAGGCGCTGCACAACAGACAGCATAAAGAAGGATAGGAGCCGCCTGGTGCTCAAAGGTGACTCTACTACAGAGCTGGCGAGAAGGCGTGGTGGTCGCCAAGGGGACGAGTGTGAAGTGTCGGCTGGTGTGGTAGCTGCTGGGTGCACCGGTGTGGTCAGCGAGACAGAGAAAGCAGCCGCCTGGTGTGAAGGGAGCACAGTGCAAATAGCCATTTGGGTACAAGGGCTAGTCGTCAGCAAACGGTGGCCGTCAAGGGCTCTGGGGAGCGTAGCGTGGAGCCGCCTTGTGGAAAAAACAGCTTGGCTGGAGTACAGCAGCAAGGAGAAGGGATATAGCCGCCTTGTGAACAAAGAGAAAGGTCTCTTGGGTCGTTGAGCAGAGCAAAGGTGAAGAAAGAGAGAGAGAGCCTCAGGTTGGGAAACAAGGAGGGCAGAGGCGAGGGCTGCTGAACATACAGGACAGCAAGCTGGCAGCGAAGTGGAGAGTTTGAAAGTTTTTCTTTTTAGAAGCTTTGGATTGTGAAGGTGCTGTAAAAGGAGAGCCATGGCCGAAGGGAGTGAAGGAAGCCGAGTGGAGCTAGCTGATTTGTGAAAGAGGGATCTTCTTTTTTGCATTATTTGTGGAAGAGGGATCTTCTTTTTTGCATTATTTGTGGATAAGTGTGCGGGTTTTCATTAGCTTGTGGAATACAGGGTTTTTTTGAGGTATCTCTGTGTGGTATTTTGAGAAATTTCTGTTTCCAGCATTGTGCTGGTGGTGCCCCTTATGTTTGTTGTGTCTTCCAAGGTTGCTGGGTAGGTAGCTATAGAGGCATTTCTTCTTTTCCCAGCCTCCCGACAGTTTTCTGGTGCCCCCACTGAGGATTGCTCAGGGATTTCTCTTACGAGGGTGTATGCCCCAGAGTAGGAGATTGAAGGAAGGTGTTTCTAGCGTTTTTCTTGGGATTTGGGGTGAAGTTTGGGGGTTAAAATGATGTCTTATCCAGAGTTTTATGGTAGTCCTAATGAGGATGTGGGAGATTTCCTTGAAAGGATGGAGGTTGCATGCATAAGCAACCACATCAATGAGTCGGTACAGGTGTTGCGGCTACTGAGCATCTATTTGAAAGGGGATGCAAGGACCTAGTAGTACAGAGCTTATGAGGAGTCATTGAGGGTTGCTGTTGATATGACTGAGAATGGATTAAAGACAGCACTTAGCAACAGGTTCAAGAAGGTAGAAGACCCCAACAAGGTTTGGCATGAGGTGCAAGCTCTGACACAAGGTGAGTTGGAATCAATTGATGATTATGTGAAGAAATTCTCTTTGCTGTGGGAGACTTTATGCACGGCTTTAGGGGAAGACCAGGTACCTCTCCTGACATGATGAAGAAAAACAAGTTTGTAGCCGGGCTTAAGAGGAGTATTCGCTGGAAGGTGGAATTAAAGAAGCCCAGGTCTTATGAGGATGCGGTGGAAATTGCCAAATCAAAGGATTGGAAGTTGCAACGGATGAATCAACTGGGGATGATTCCAGTTGTAGCACAGCCGGAGATTCGTAGAGTGGAGGCTACACCCATGAATGCAGTGATTGACAGGATGAAGCCCGCTGAAGCCTAGGCTATGCAGATGGTACCACAAGCTAGTCAAGGAGTACCTATGGTTCCGGTAGGTTCTGCTAAGGGATTGCGACAGGATATGAAACAGATGGTTGATCTTATGAAGAATTTGTTTGGGTACATCACAAGATGGGGGGGCATGTGGGTGAAAACCTATGGTCTACAGTATGGTCCATCTCACCCCACTGAGGATAGCTAATGATCAAAATACCATTAATTAAGGCACCCACACACAGTCACGGCCTAACACCGCACTTGTATATTCACTAAGGGATTATTTATATGTTAAATCTCTAAAAATGTTACCTATAGAAGATGTATATGCACATTTCTATCTGTGCACCCAATTCCTATCTATGTGTGCATGTTTCTATGCACATTTCTATCTGTGAACCCAATTCCTATCTATCTGTGCACCCAATTCCTATCTATGTGTGCACCCAATTCCTATCTATGTGTGCACTTTCTTATCTATGTGTGCATGTTTCTATGCATGCAAGTTCACTTTTACGTATATATATTCAAAGCTTTGCATGCATATTCTAAGCTTCACATGCACATTAGGGGTTTGAGCATACATACACCACTTTGTGTACACATAATGGTCTATGAATGTGCGTAGATATGCTAGAGCAGCAAATGTGCAAACTCAAGAGGAGCTCACACCACAGGCAAATCCCCGTTGAGGTGTTGGCATAACATAAGCTAAAGCTCATGGATGAGTACAAAGACAAGATGTCTAAGAAATGTGTGGACTTTAAGAGATCTATGGATTCCAAAGATAGAATCATTATGTAGCTAGAATAGTAGATTACAGATCTGAGAGCCCGACATAGAGAAGAAGGTTGATATTCTGATGGATGCAGCCACCAACCTTCCAAACCCTACCATCCCTCCCCAACCCCCCTCCGAAATTCTTGAGCTATAGCACAAGATCCTTTAGCTTAATCTTCTACCACATAACATCTACCACCTTGGATAACATTACTCGGAAAGCATGTTATCATATCGAGTAATATTTATTGTACTATGCAATGCACTTCATGTAAATGATTATGGGATATCTCCAAGCTTACGCCTTGTGTAATGCCAGAAGATAGTTAAAATTGAACTTATGACTTGTTTAACACTAGTAGTGTAAACACAAACTAGGAAATAAGCCTAAACTAGCTTTTGGGCCCCTAGACATTACTTGGCTGGATGGGCATTGTATATATACGTCCATATGAGTCTTGTATATAAGAAATTTGACTTATGAGAAAATACATAATCCCATTCTCACAATTGAGTTTAATTTTCTTGCACTTGTGATTAAAGTTTGCTTGTATGCTCTCTCTTCTTTGCTGTAGGGTGATGGTATGTCAATGCTAGTTCTCTTCTGCCTGTCTCCTTCTCCCCTATGCTCTCACTCATGGTAGCGAAGTAGAGGTTAAGCTTTCCATACCTCTCTCTCTCTTTGCTCTCCACTCATTTTCTAAGATCCTTTATAGTAATAACAAGTGAGGCAAGGTTGAGCTCTACACAAGAGAGGGTTGCTCTACTAAGAGTGGCTAGAGGTGTAAGGTTGATCTCTACACAAAAGAGGGTTTCTCTACTAAGTGTGGCTTGAGGTGCAAGCTGGTAAGACCATTGCATTCTTCCTCTTCTTCTCTCTATCTTGCAAGGCTCAAGTATTCTCAATAAGATGAATATCTTTGGCCCCCCAAGTTTAGAACTATTATGAAAAAGATGTCAACTTTAGGCAAAGGTAAGACACCGAAAAAATCTGAAGGAATAGAACTTAAAAAGACTTTCAAAATGAGCATGTGTCATACCAAGGAGTTACACCATATATATATATATATATATGTATGTATGTATATGTATATATATATATATATATGTATGAATAATATATATATATATATATATATATATGTATGTATGTATGTATATATATATATATATGTATGTATGTATGTATATATATATATATGTATGTATATATATATATATATGTGTGTGTGTGTTTGTGTGTGTGTGTGTATATATATATAAATATATATATATATATATATATATATAAAGAGAGAGAGAGAGAGAGAGAGAGAGAGAGAGAGAGAGAGAGAGGACTAATTTCCAAAATAAGTCCTATATGTAGGCTTCACATTTATACACATTGTCTCATTTGTAAAAAATTAATGTGTTTGTGGACTTATAGTAACAATGTGAAATATCTTAAATGATAGCATACACAAAAAAGGGTACTTATATTCACAAAATTATGTAAACATAACTAAAAATATTATTAGCTTTGGAGAAAAGACCTACAAAAGGGCATGTGGAATCAATTTAAGGATATTTTATATTCTTGTGAAATTAAAAAAATATAATTTAATTAGCAAAAATCAACCTCGCTTTTCATAGCTGTATATTAAAATGAGGGGAACATGGAGTTAATATAGAAAGCTCATGATGAGGATAAGGAGAAGCCTTAGTTCCCTCATAGACATTGTAATGATGAGAAAAGAGAAAGCCTAGAAAACATACAAATGAGACACCAAGTTTCCATGATCCAAATTCACAATGGAGCACTCAACTTTAAAGACAATAGAGAAAAGGTTGTACCAATAGGAATTCCAGGGTGAAGAAAGCATTAAAGGCATCTATTTTTATAGGAGCAAGTAGGCCATCCAAAACTTAAGTCATCTCCACCAAGAATGCCACTAGCAAGGTGGGTTTACTAACCACATAAACCAAGAGATCCATTGACATGAAGTAGTTCACGTGCAAGGGGAATAATTACATTTTTCCCTGCCCACCAGTGGCGCGGAATTAACACAACATGCTCACTCAACCTACCTATATGATGGCGACCATCAATATGCAAGGGATAATAACTCCTAAGAACATGTCCTTTAAGAGATAGATTATTGGAACCAAGGCACTTGCTGAAGAGTGCTATGAATCCCACCATTTCTAGTTCGATCTACTTCGTTGTTCTCTTCCCTAGGATAAACCTCCACCTAGAACATGAAGGGTGAAACAAGCAAAAACTAAACCAAGACGGGACTAGAGCAAGCCTAGAAATTGAAGAGTATGTTTTTTGTCAAAGCAGCCATTGTAGCACATTGCTTGGAATCATGTAATATGAAGAAGAGATGAGTCTCATTTAGATTATATTAAGGTGACTAGCAAAGCCATGCGAGGTTGCTAGAATAATCATCAAAAAGACTTCTCAAATGTAGCATTGTAATTGGCTTCAAGGATAGAACCCTACGATGCTTTCCCAATGGAAACCATAAAGAAATCAATAGAAATTGAGTTTATGAGAGAGAGAGAGAGAGAGAGAGAGAGAGAGAGAGAGACAGAGAGAGACAGAGAGAGAGAGAGAGAGGGGGGGAGGAGTCATTTCCAAAATATGTCTTATTTGTAGGCTTCACATTTACATGAATTGTCTCATTTGTTAAAAAATAAGTATCAACACATAATATATATCTTAAATGCTAATACAAAAAATGGTATTTCTCTTCATAAAACTATGTAAACAAAACTAAAAGTTAAGCTTTGGAGGAGTCAAAGAACCTAAAATAGCACATGTGAAGCCAATTTTGGGATTTTGTGGAATATCAAAGAAAATTTTTTGCACAAGTCTTCCATAAAATTTCTTAATTCATCATATCAAATTTTATAGAACAAATATACCTACATTATATATATTTTTCAATACATATGATATATGGGGCCGGTTTGCAAGGTGACCTCCCCTCCCAAGTTAATGACATGTGCATGTAGGTGATTTTGAGTTAGGACCTCTGGGATTAGTCCAAGGGGAATACATACTCAATGATGCAAGCATCGAAACATCGATCACATGCCATGAGAGAACTAATTAGAAGTTACCAACAATGGCCTAACCATTACACTAGATTGGTGCTCTATCATGAAAGATTAAAAAAGCCTAAGATAAAGATGTATCCACCACCAAGGTAATCATGTTTGAAATAGAGGCACTCAATCTCCAAGGAAACAAGGGAGACAACTAGTTTAACTAACCATTCACTAAACAAGATGTGTGCTATGGAGATAATACGTAAGATCAGGTCCAAATCAATTGGAAGTAGGTAGTCAAAAGAGTATATTATTAAGAGCTTAAACAAATAGGTGTTATGTGAGATAATCACCAAGCTTAGGAGGAAGTCAAGTTGGCTAATGACAATATAGTTTTTATTATGTTATCAGAAGAAGCTCCCCCATTGACAATTTTGTGGAACAACTGCTAAAAAACTTGTCCAAAAACAACTGCTAAAAACTTGTCCTTTAATGGGGGTTTACAGAGATGGACTAGAACGAGGACACTCACTGAAAAGTGTTGTAACTCCCACCATTTCTAGAAGATCATGCCTGCGCAAGCACGTGGATGGGCAGTCTCCCCTATCCATCTCACATGGGAGGCTATGGAACAGACGCTACTGCTACAACATGTGAAAGCTAGCAAAAACACCTGTTGCATTGCAACCATAATGTCAATCTTCGAAGCCATAATGTCGAGAGACCAATTGAGCAACAGGACTTGAGCCCATTTTCACACTGCTCACCCGCACGCTATACCACAACGTTCTGCGTCCCGCATCCGTTTTAACTTCACACGTAAATTTTAATTTATCAATCACGCATAACCTGCAAAATTTAAGCCATCTTAGCTATACTTTAGCTCAAAATATGCAAAAATTAAGACCCAGGTTATATAGTTTGTTGACAAAAATGTTTTCTCCTGAACACTGGGGAGCGTTTTACGTAGTTTCTTATAATTAAGTCTCTCAATATGTTTAATGCTACTCCCCAAACATCAAGTCACTAAAACACTCCTAAACTCAGGTTTCAATCCCCTCGCCAACTGTTTTGTCATCTGAATTCTGAAAAAAAAAAGAAAGAAAAGAAAACAAAGGACATAAAGAGTAGTACTGATTTAGTTGAAAATGCAAGCCTACAAAAGAGCGCAACGTATCTTAGAGACAAAAGAGTATTAAGCATTAATCTATCCAAGGAAACATTGCAATCCTTATTTCGTCAAAGGAATTACTGTCTAATGCCAGTTAGTGGAGTGGTTAAGGTGGTTCCCCACAGTCCCGAGGTCACGGGATCGAGCGGTGGCATGTAGGGTGTGTGTGTTGTTCTATCTAATTCCAGCCAAACTTACAAATTTTTTTTGGACTCACAAGCCCATTTTTTTTTTGACTCACAAGCCCATTTTTTGTGTAGTCACTTGAAGGCAAAATCAAAGAGACTCGAACAACTTAGACATGTCCAAGAGGACTTAGCATGCCCATGAGTCGATGCTAGTACTGGTTGAGCAGGTATAGTGCCAATTAGCAAAGTTTGTAAGTCCCTTGATTCTATAACACCAAGGATGTTCCTCGTCTTTATAATGAACTTTCTTCTTTTAAATCTTTTTATTACCTCTGTTTTAGGCTTATATAATAAATAGTTTGCCTTTTTTTGAATAAATTATAATCTCGAGGGATTCACTCTAAGTAAAGGGGGAACATCACTTATGTGTAGCAACCCGTGACTATCTACGGACCTTATAGGGCTGATATGACCCCTTTGTTTACACTTATATGATATATTTCTAAGAGTTATCCCCTTTATTAAATGTATAATTTTTCTACACATTGTCTACATTAAGACTTTTTATTATCTACACCTTCTAAAAGGGTATGCGGGGCTCTGATATCTACTAGGAAATGACTTGTGTTCTTCTAAAAAAGGAATCTACTTCCTTTCTTGTCAAGGTTTACCCATTAGGAAGGGTATTTCAATTTTCAAAATTCTACCTCCACCTCCCTTCCACCTTACCCTACCCTACCCTACCCTACCCCACCCCTACTCCTTCCTCCTCCATCGCTTCCCTCCCCCCCGTAAATTTAAGCTAGGAAGAAGAAAATAATATGGGGCTAACCCTAATGTATACGCTTATGTCCCTACTTCAAAAAACCCCCTCCCTTACACTCACGTGGTACCATATGAGCTTCCATAGTAAATCCCCGGGATTATAATAGGAAGAAGTTGTAGATGTGACTACTATTTAGAAGACAAAACACGCTTATCAATACTATGTTATTTCTCCTCACTCGTAATTGTAATGCTTTGCCATTTGGTGTAGATGAGTATGATGTGCTTGTGGAATATGAACTTGGAATTGGTTATTAGTTTACATTCCATGATGCACTTCGTGGAAACATTTCTTCTTATGTTGATTTTAAGTGCATCACTTAGGAAATGATTGAAGTAAAGCATTGGAGTTTCAAGCTCTCTTTGCTCAATCTACCGTTGTCAATCCTAAGTCTCAATTTGTACATAACTTTATCTTGAGAGACTCAAAGATTTTGGTATTAGCTCCACACCCAATTGCAAGACGAAGCTCTTAAAACTTATAGTACCTTTGAATTAATCAAAAAGCTTGGATAGGTCTTTAAGCTTTAGGAAATTTGATTATCTTTTAGATGGAAATGCTTTTAGCATAGATAAGTCTTTAAATGTTACGAAATTTGGTTATCTTATAGATAAAAATGATTCTAGCAATGAGTTTAGGGCTTTTAAGCACTAAGAGCCTTTAGATTAGGTGCTTTTTAGTCTTCCAAATGTTGAAAAGATTGGGGAAGGAGAGAGAGCTTGAGATCAAGCACGCACGCACACACACACACACACACACACACACACACAATAGTGGATAACACACATTGAGAGATGGAAGGCTGAAATCTTCTTCTCTCTACTCAAAAGAGGTCTACAAAAGATAAGTGAAAACCAACATAAGTACTAGAGTACTATATACAAGTAGTCTATAATATGAACATGCTAAGTAGGTGAGCTAGCAAGATAAGTATGCCATGACTCGAGGTGGACTATGTAGGTGTAGTCCAACCATAGAATCATTGGTGAAGATCCATCGTGTCAGCTATCAAACGTGCCAGTGATGTAAATGTGGAACAATTGCCCAAGCACGTCATGAGCCTCTGGTTGAGCTTGACATCTCAATACTCCCCCTTAAGCTCAACTCCATCTCCAAGACTCCAAGCATGTTGCGGAATCTGCGAAGCTTTTCAACTCCCAAGGCCTTGGTGAAAATGTCAACAACCTTCTCCTCTGTGTTGATCAATTCATCCACATAAATGGTAATGATGATAATACCCTTATCACTCTTTTGCATATAGAGTGAATGAACTGCTTCTACCATATGAAAGCCAATGGTAACAAGATACTCCGTGATTTTGTGATGCCATGCTCTCCACACTTATTTTAGACCATACGAGGCTTTACACGTAGCCTGCACACATAATCTGAGTGACTCAAATCCTCATAACCAGGTGGCTAGTCTAAATACACTTCTTCTTGGCAACTCACCATGCAAGAATGCATTCTTTACATCCATTTGATGTAAGACCCAACCTTTTGATGTAGCCACTACAATTATGGCTCTCATGGTTGCCATCTTGGCAACAAAGCTGAATGTCTCATCATAATCAATGCCGTAGTTCTGAGCATAACCTTTAGTGACCAACCTAGCTTTATACCTACTAATGCTTCCATCTGAGTTGTGATTCACTTTGTACACCCACTTATAGCAAATAGACTTTTTACCCTCAAGCAAAGGCAATAATTCCCATGTCTTCTTTGCATCCAATGCAACCATTTCTTCATCCATGGTTGTATCTCAATTTGCATGCCCAACAATATCCTCAAAACATGTGGGTTTAACATTTTGCACAACCTTTTTCATGTATGCATAATGGTGAGCTACATAACCATCATACATCAATATCTGAACAGGGTTTTTCACCCTATTCACGACCTGTGTTGGTCCTAGATCTATCCTTGGTGCCCTTGTGGCTACCTTAGCCTTCCTTATACCAACTGTCCTAATAGTTGGAATCCTAAACGCCTCGTCGAGGCTCTTCTCTTAGCCACTAAACTCTCCATTAACAAATGAATGCCCTGCTGAAATATCATGCATACCAAGGGACTCATTGACTTTTTCTTTGCCTTCACGTTGTGAGGGGATCTTAACCCTCTCACAAACACAATGTATAGATGAATCTAGTGTACATAAGGTAGTGTGTGATAAGGTGGTGAAAAATGTCGTGAGCTAAGTAGATAAGCACACGTGAGCAAATGGAAATAGAAAGAGTATCGAAGAACGAGTAAGCCGGGTTGTGCAATCTTTTGAAAGAAAGGCAAGGCGGTGATGGGGTTCAAGAAGTGCAATTGAGATCTTTTGAAGAGACTTTCCAAGACGCGGTGGCTAGAGATCACGAGAGAGAGGAGAGCGTCGATTGTAGTGGAGTGGATTCCTGCAATTCCATGGTCTATCAACAAACTCGGTGCTAAAGGAACAACTCTGATTGTTGACTTGCATTTTGTGCAATCACCTATTCTTGTCCATCAGGACTAATCGAGTCTTTTACATCAGCATACCAGTCGCTTATCTCATCAAATACAACACCCCTACTCATCCTCATCTCACGTGTGACATGGTTATAACGTGTGCACCCATTTTGCTCAAGGGAGTAACCAATGAAAACACATTTTTTAGCCTTTGAATCTAGCTTATTGCATAGCTCATCAGGAATATGTACATATACAATGCATCTAAAAACTTTCAAGTGTGACAAATCTCGTTTTTTGTCACTCTACTTCTCCTCTTAAGTTAAACTGACGTGAAGCTAATGTGGGAGTTCTATTCATAATGTAAACTAAAGTCACAACTGCTTTAGCGCAATAATGATAAGGGATACTCTTGTTAACCATTCATGCACGAGCAACTTTTGCAACGTCTCTTCTTCCTCTCAACAACACCATTTTGTTGTACAATGTACTTGTGTATGAATTGCCTCTGAATTCCATGCTTTTTCAGATATGCGTTGAACTCATTGGAGAAGTATCCCCCCCCCATCTAACCTCAAGCACTTAATCTACAAACATGTTTGTTTTTCAGTAAACATTTTGACATTTTGAAAGTAAACACTTCACTTTTCTCTTTCATGAAGTGCACCCATACCTTCTTTATGTGGTCGTCAATGAGAGATACATAATAGTGACATCCTCCCATTGATGCTGTCTTTATCGGTCCCCATATATCTGAGTGTGCCACATCAAGTGCCCTCTTGCTTCCACATGTGAAAATACATTCTTTGTTTGCTTCCCAAATTAACATGCTTTGTAAACCTTATGCATTCCATCTACCTTAAACTTTGGCAAGCCTGTAACAACTCTATAATTCTACATGGACTTAAATCGCTACTCATTTACATGACCAACAACACGTTTGTGCCAAATATCCATATCGGCCTAACACTTGTACCTTGTGCAAACATAGCAGCTTTGATCTTAGGCATGCTTACATTCAAAGTAAACATTTTGTCTACTCTCTTGCTCTGTGCAAACAAACGACATTTATTGTTCAAGTCCTCTACATAGCAGCCATCCAGGTTGAAGCGTACGTGCAAACCCTACATCTTCCCAATAGAAACAAGGTTCTTTGTGATGTTGGACACATAAAGTACATCAAACAAGTACTTTAACTTGCCATAACCAATGGCACATTCCTAATATGAGAAATAGGATGAGCTATGTCATCACCCATCTCTATATAACTTGGTTTTTCCAAGTTATTCACATCACAAAACCACTCACCATGACAGGTCATGTGGTTAGAGGCTCTCAAGTCCACATACCATACATCATAAGCATTTGTGGATACATCTGCAGTCATTGTATTTAACATGTACTACATAACAGATAAATGCTTATATTTATCTTCAGCTTGTCAGCTTGCTTGCTTGAATATGCACAATTGTTTTGCTTATATTTATCTTCAGCTTGCTTGCTTGAATATGCACAATTGTTTTGCTTTAATTTTCCATTCTTCATGAAACTCTTCTTTTTGTGACATTCTGTAAAAAAATGACCAGGTTTGTCACAATAATAGCCATCTCTAGACATGTTCCTAATTGTTGTCTATTTTTGATAATTGCCCCCACGGCCTCTCTGGCTCCCCCTGCTTTGAGACTGGCCTCTTCCACCTGTATATGATTGCTACTATTATTGCGAATCATTTGACGATTGTGGTCTATAATTTTGGTTTCAATGTTGAAAACCACCTTGGCCACAACCACGACCTCTACCTCAACCTCTACTTGAATTGGGCTAAAAACCTATTTTGATATGTTCTTGATTTGTGAAGAAGAGTTCTCACCCGAAAAATTTTCTTCTTGACTTGTGAAGAAGAGTCCTGACCCAGAAACATTTCTTCTATGATCAGCAAAGACACATTCTCCCATATTGTAATAGGGGTCTTGAATGGCTTGCACTCTTTGCCAAGCCCATTTAGATAGACACTCACTAGATCATCATCTTTCACACCGATACATTGATAGACCAAAGGGATTCAATAATATCCTTGATCTTTAAAGTATGCTCACTGATAGCACAATTTTCTTCTCCACAATAAGCAACTCTTGTTTTAGCTGCAATTTCTTTGCCTTTCTATTGGTCTAGAACACCACCAGTTTCTTTGTCTTTCTATTGGTCTGGAACATCAACAGGTTCTACTATGCAACTGCTGGAGTGTTGGCATCTTGTATGTATCCTATCATTGTGTTCATGACATTGATTGAAAGCTAATACATGACTTTCCTTGCACCCTGGTTCCAATCCTTGAATGCCTTTACATCTATTAGAGTGGCATTCTCTTCAGGAAACTCTGGAGGCTCCTCATTGTCTTCTTCGACATAATTCCAAAATCCTTTACCCATTAGGAAATTGGTCATTCTGAACTTCTAAACATGGAAGTTGTTCTTGCCTAGCTTCTCAGTAATAATCTAGTTGAGCCCGTCATACATGTTAGCTTGCAATAGCTAGAAACCTGCAAACACACAATTTATGTATACAACTTGTAACACAACAGTATCAACGGTACTTTTGCACAACCTATATGTCACACCAAATGAGATCAGAGTCATGTACATACACCCATAATCATCAATACATGTGCTCTCTGTCTGGATAGCGAATAGAAAGAATTCTAAACCCAAACTTCCCAGAAGTGCCCAAAAAGACCTTGTAGTGGCTAAACGAAGGAGGCTGAAGCATGCCCAAAACATGATTTTGGCCGCAAACTTAGTACAAAGGACTACACGCCACACATGCACCTCCACGCCTGAAGACAGCCTCTAAATCAGAGATGTGTAGCTCCCCAAGGGGTATCGTATCTAAACAAGAAGGAAAAGAGACGATGATGCTCTTACATGTGCACCACTTTCTTTGCTTACCACTCTCAACGCCTTAGCTTTAAACTAGACTCTAATACCATGAAAATATCGACGAGGGAGGAGAGAGAGCTTGAGCTCTTGCAAGCACACACACTCACACAATAATAGATAACACACACACAAAAATGAAAATTGAAATCTTCTTTTTCTCTCTACTTAAAAGAGGCCTATAGAAAATAAGTAAAAACCAACATAGGGACGAGTACTATGTGCAAGCGGTCCATAATGTTAATACACTAAGTAGGTGAGCTAGCAAGATATGTATGTCATGACTCGGTGGAGTGAACTATGTAGGAGTAGTCCACCTATAGATTCACTGGCGAAGATCCATTGTGTTGGCTATCAAACGTGCTAGTGATGTACATGAGGAACAAACATCCAACAACTCGTGATTCATGAGTGTCAACTTTGGTTGAGCTTGACATCTCAACAAATGTTACCTACATATTTGCAAGAAACACAATGTGGAGGGATGCATACCCTACTTTACTAACCATTTGCTAGATAGTGCTTGTTAAGAGGCCCAATGACACTTATGTACGTGACACAAGGTAAAATGCTCTCTAATTTTTCAAAGTACTTTTTTCTTAGTTTCATTATTGATGTGTTTTTGTTTAAAAAAAATATTTCGATTTCAAGACGACCCTTTCTTAGTAGTGCACTCCTGAGGAGAAAACTATGAGATACCATATTTGAATGGAGAATCATGTGACCAAGGTCTATGGATGACCATGTGGAAAAAGGCCTACTCATGTATGAATGAGCAAACTATATAGCACATGGGCCTCAATCAAGGTCCATGTGAAAAAAGACACTCATGTATGAATGATCAAACTATAAAGCACATGGCCCTCAATCAAGGTCCATGAAGGGATGTGCATACTATGGAGAACTAGCCATGATGAAGGGCTATATATGGAATGCAAAACATGTAATGACCATGAAGAGAGCACACTAGCATGAAATGCTTAAGAGGTCTTATTCTATGAGATTTTAAGAATTCATTTTACTAATCATTATTTTAAAGTGCACGTGGACAAAGGTAGTGTCATACACAATTAATGATTCTCAACCTTATAATGGTGGACTTGCACTCGGTGTGCCGGATCTTCCTACTAATATAATGAGATTGGTCTTACTTAACATTGTCAATTACTCCTAGACACCTTCACCTTGAGGGCTAGTTGTACTTTCATCATTTAAATGTCTATAGCAGCACCTAGGTGCCTACAACCTTTGGATATGCCATCTTCCTTTTTTCCCTAAAACCTAAATCCTAAATCCCCTAAACATGCCCTTATTAATTGGCAAACATGTGGCATAAACATTGGCTATTTTAAAGAAGCTACTTTGGTTAATAAAAACATATAATAACCTTTATATAGTCATGAAAAATCACATTATCAAAATGTGCAAGAAATCAAAGAAGAGAAAAGCATCAATTTCCTAAAACTCAAATGTAATTAGATCATTGAATCCGAATTGGTGGGGTAATCTAATGCTTGGCATGATACAAGAGTAGAGTTTCCAATTTTAAGACTTTACCAACTCCATAGAATTAGAAATTAGAAATTTTCTCATCATACTCCATCTACTCCATCATAAACAAGTGAAAATTTCAATATAACCTCACCTAGTTTTGCACTAACATGTTTAATAATCAACCTATTCTTACACCCAAAAAAGGTACCAAGTAATAAAGCCATAGGGGATATTGGGTAGCAAGTTGAGATGTTGACTTGAACAAAAGAGGGTGACATAATCAATCAAGGGTTTTAAAATTTCTTTATGATATTTCATCATCATTGCCTTCGAATCTATTTGATTATGGGCAATGTTGACACTTAAGCTTCATGACTACTATGTCATAACCTGGCTATCGTGCTTAGAGCTACTTCTTTCTCTTTCTTCTTAAGACATCCTTCTGAATTCATGCTTTTAAAATGCTCTATTTGTAACTCTGCTCATTAATAGACACTTTTTTTCTTCTTTTTTTTTCTTTTTTTTTCCCGACTGACCTTAAGTCCAAGATCCTCTTGTAGTTACTGATTTTTCACCACCTATAGGTACTTAAGTATTCACCCGCACAGGCGATGCCACCGAGGAAGCACCAAGGGGGGTTTTGAACCGAGAACCTCTTGTTCCTAGGCAAATATCTTCACCACTTGAGCTATCACCTCATCGGCCATTAATATACACTTAGCAATGGCTTCTTGTTTTTGTTCTTCTAGAGGACTCCATGGCAATCACTCCTCTCCAGTTGAGATTTCTCCTATCTACCAATTTATAGATGCATACCTCCTCCTCTCAAGCTAAATAGCCTCATTAAGTACCACAACCTTGCTATAAAAGTTCATATGAAGTAAACTTACGTCACACCTGTCACACCTGATGGTAAGCGTTGGTATATCACGAAGTAAACTTACGTCACGCCTAATGGTAAGCGTTGGTATATCATGAATATTAAGGTCTTCCACCGAATGGAGTTGGGCTTCATGGGCTCCTTGCAGCTACCTCGCCAAGCCTCACTAAAGTATGTGGTGCCTATATCTACTTTGCAAAGTGGAGGTATGGATTTTCTCCATGCTCAAACATAATATCAGGTGTTAATTGGCTTCTCGATTTTGGTTTGCTTCTCTGCATTGCTTCCCCAAGAGTAGACTGATCTTCTTCGATTTGATAAGGCACTCCATTACTCGACGTATAAAACACCTTTAGTAGCAGCCCCCCCACAACCATAATAAGGGTAGCATGACTCTAGACCCTGAATTCTCATCACCTCTTCAGAAAACCTCTTTTGCCACCTTGAGATTCCTTGGTTGGATGGCTACATTCCTCCAAAGGATCCAATTCTCATCTTTCCTCCAATGCTTTGCTTGCTACTAGATGCAGCACGTACTTGTTTCTACTATCGTCATCATTAGTACGAGGAACACACTTGCGACCTATCATAACTGGTCCTTAAGAGGTGAAGACGACGAGTAGAGCAAACCATGCTCGCCACTTGACTACATCTTCCTATCATAACTGGTGCTTAAGAGGTGAAAACAGCTAGTAGAGCACAACCATGCTTGCCACTTGACCAACCTTATCCCATCCCCCTATCATAACTAGTACTTCAGAGGTGAAGACAACTAGTAAAGCACAACCATGCTTGCCACTTGACCAACCCCATCCTCCTCTGAGCCTGCACGCTATCTTGTGGCCCATATTGGGCAAGGAGTCTCACCCTTCACAACACCATTACTCAACCCTCAACTGCTCTATCTAAGGGCTTGGATGACTCAACAGGTAGCTTCGAATCTTCATCTCCACACTCCGACTTCCACCTCTTCTCCTCCTCCTCCTCCTCAACCTTAGTCTTTTAGATGGTTGTTTTCTTTTGTGGACTTTGCCTAAAACACTCTAACTCACTTAAGTCCTTTATTGCCATTAAGACACTTAGATATCTTCATCAGTCAAAATGTCACATATATCCTTGATGTTTTCCTTTACCCAATTAGCTAACCCCATCCATCACTAAATCATTAAGCTATTTTATTAGTGCTTGCAACAACGATGTTGAAAATCATATCAACACAAAGTAGTACATTACAAAAAGTGTGAAGAGTATAGAACTAGTGAAGATCAATTAGCGTATGGTAAGTAATACCGGATAGATTTTTAAATGTCTAGAAATGACTCCTATTAAGCTTATACTGTACCACCTATATACGAGGGCCTTACCATTTGAAAATATAATATTTGGCTATAATTTTTATTTAATAAAAGTGTCACCGTAAGCCTCCCTCCATTTATTTGTACACAATACTAGAGAATCGAATGTGGGGTTTATCAACCATCCTAATTACCAGTAACGTTTGCATTTAGTTTCTTTATTTACCTATGCCAACGTTTAAATAACCTTCATTAACTAACCTTCGTTAAACTTTAAGTTATGTATACCGACCATTAGAGTTAGCTTGTGGCATTTTCGTATTTCACTTCACTTTGCCGTCGTATTTATTAATTCTCACTTTAGGATTGGCGTTAACCAGGTATCTATTTAATCCTTCCTAACCTTTAATCAACTTAGGTGAATCTCCACCAACAATACCTTATGAACCCTAATTATCTTTCATCAGCACCATTTACCTACGGCTCAACTCACCAACAACTCCAACAACTTGAGCTCTTTGGAGTTCCATCCGACTATCAACAAGCTACTATCTAGACTGTAGATCATGGGAAGCAAGGGACGCACATGTGTGTGCATCTCCAAGTAAGCTTGGATGAGGTCGACTGTTACTAGTTTTCCTTTTGACAACCTGACACACAGTAAATATTTCTACCTAAGGCACGGCCCGGTGAGCTTACTATGCTAATTATACATGTTTGACATGCCCATCAACCTCTACCTAACAAAATTAGATGTTTAGAGACGTACCTTTCCATGAAAGCGTTTATTGTCCATAACAGTAGCGCAGGAGGCGGTCGATCTGTTCATTACCAGCAACACAAATTATAAGTTCCAAGGTTAAACTCGAGTCATCAATATTTACATGCAGTTAACAGAAGTGATATCATTTCTAATCAGATCAGCGTTAATCACGACTGCAGATTTGCACCTTCTAGTACACTGATCTAAACGACCTTAAGATGTGTGCTGCAACTCCTCTTCCATGAGTTAATCAAAATGCGATGGATTAAGTTAATGATCACATTCCAAGGTTTACAAATCACTTGCTAATTGTCACCGGTGGCGCGGGATCCCTTGTAGCTGGTTGCCATTGATTCACTTGCGCCAACCTCCTTCTTCGACCTACAGCATACAAGGAAACATTCCATGAAACTTCATCAGCAGTTGATAATGATGGATCCGTGTTACATAAGCAGAACTGAGGGTAGCGTGACTATGAATGAGTTAAGATCAGCGGCCTACCTGAGTTAATCACGCGCGCAACCTTCCTGGCGAGAGAAACCGCGTCGCGATGGATGGCTCTGGCAGCGGCGGTGGTGATAATACAGCGGTGGGGAGGGGGCGGGAGTTGGTGGGAGAAGTCGGTGGGCGGTTTGAACAGACAGCGATGCGACTTGGAAGATGAGAGAGAATCAGAACAAACATCAGACGAAGACGACGGTGAAGTGAAGAAGAGTGCCATGATCGTAATGCAGAGCTTGAGGGAACCAAAAATATGGAGTGGATACTCCTGAGTACTGTATTTGAGCCTACCGCCTTGGACCTTACTCTAACTAGTTTAAGCGATAATTAAAAAATGGCCGCAAAGCCGCGTATTGCGTATTGGGTCATCAGAGTATGCTTGCGCAGGCACCGTGGAAGGGGTTCCTTGCTGCGCACGCAACGCGGCAGCATGCACCAGCTTTAAAAAATTGGGCCTTAGAGCGCGGCCTTGCATGTGTTAGGCTTTGGCAGCAATGCGCATGCGAGTTGAATCTTTTTTTTTTCCAACTACCCTTAGAACCAAGAAGATTCTCCTGTAGTTACACCGTTCTTAGTAAACACATGCTGAGTGCACTTTATTCGATAAAGTTTTTTTTTTGGGGGGGGGGGGGGTTTGAACCCAGGACTTTTGGTCCCAGGCAAATCATCTCATTCCCTAGAGAGAGGGGCGGGAGAGAGCGCTAAAAAGAGGAGAAGAGGGAAAGAGAGAAAAGGGTGGGAAGAGTGAAGAGAGGGAGAGAGAGAATGATATGCATAATAAATACAAAATGTGACGATAGAAAGAGGAGAAGACCAGAGGTGAGATAGAGAGAAGAGGACGAAAAGAGAGAAAGAGATCAAGAAGATCTAATAAAGGAGGGAGAAAAAGAAAAAGATGTCTAATTTTTCTCAAAAACTTAAACGTGTGGTAATTTTTAGTACAAAATCCTTACCCTTCACTCGTCTTGTTCGAGCATTCCCCTTGCCTTTACTTTAAAAAAGTGATGTTGGAGTAGAGCTAGCTCCACCAAGAAGTTCTATGTGTTGCCAAGTTGGTAAGGAATTGGAGCCCCATGGTTGAGGCCACAAGTTCAAATCCTAGCTAGTTACAAATGGTGGGGGTACTTGGGGTAACATAAACCCACCTTCTTTAAACAAAGGAAAGGCTATATTGTATGAATTATAGGACTTCTTTTTTCTCGAGAAATAGATCCTTCTATTAGTTAATGAAAAAATAATCACGATGGGCTAAATACAACCATGAAGGGCTAGATACAACCTCGCCTCATATACAAGGCGGGGATCAAATAATCAAAAGGTGAAGAAAGATGCACTTCCTCTCCAGTTGGCTGCTCTATGAGAAGAAAGCTATCTCATACAGGGGGAGGGGGGGGAGGGAATAACCACACAAGTAGTTTGTAATGCCAAGTGGGATCATCTCCTCTATCGGTGAGAAAAGGGGCTGGCTGCTAGAGCCTCAGGAAAGGTTTGTGCCGCTTCCACATGTGGGCAGAGCCACCTTGCAACTTTCTCCATCCACTGATCGTGGAAGGGATGGATAATGTCGAGCCAAATGCTTTTGATGGACTCCACAAGCCGAGTGTGGGTACCCTCGATGGCTTTATTACATCTAGCTCGCCATATGTACTAGGCTACAACGCCACCCATCTCTAATATGAGCCCGATCTCTAGTGGTCAATAGATGGGGTTGTGACTTAACTAGTAGAAAGAGGGGAAAGACTCTATTGTACAAATTCTAGGACTAAACTATTAGAGAGAGAGGGGAGGGAAGAGAGAAGAGGGAGAGACACAATATATATACGTAGAGAGAGGAGGAGAGAAAGTGTTAGATATCCGTAACGCCACTACGGGCGTTACCACGAGAGGGGACGGCCTCTGGCTCACCACCCAGCCATAGAGGAAGAATGAGGATTGCCCCTCATCCCCCAGGCTATATAGTGTGTGGCCTGCCGTCCACACTAGCCTGGCCGCCCATGACTACGCATGGGCGTCCTCTCCCACTGAACCCCGGATATGGCCATCCGGTCTGCCGCCGTCGGTCACACAGGCATTACAGCCTACGTGACATTACCCCCCCTTAAGAAGAGTTTTCGTCCTTGAAAACAAACTGGGGAAACCTTTTGGAAATTGCACTACGGCGTTCCCAGGTAGCTATCTCCTCATCCCTATCTGTCCATTTAACAAGTACCTCTTGGTACGCTTTATGTCGGGTCTGTCTATCACGATACTGTAGAATCTTTTCAAGTTCATGTGGTATCTTTGGTGGCTCTATCAAGTCCACCAAAATCTCTGGAGAAACTGCGTTCTCTAACCCGTGAACTGATTTCTTCAGTTTATTGACATGGAAGATAGGATGGACTTGAGAACTCTCCGGTAACTCAAGTTTATATGCTACGTCCCCAATCTTCTTAAGGATTTTAAAAGGACCACAATATCTCGGAGAAAGTTTATCACACTTTCCCGTTTTCATGGTTTCTGACTGCGCAGGAACCTTGAGGAATACAAAGTCACCTTCTGCAAAGGTCACCTTTCTTCGTCCTTTATCCGCATAAGTTTTAGCGCGATCCTGAGCGCTACGAATGCTCTCACGTGCGGCTCTGAGCATATCATTCATATCTTCAAGGAAATCCTTGACAGATTGAATCTTCTCCTTTTCTAGGCCTACAGCCATTGGAGATCTCGGCTGGAATCCATACATTAACATGAATGGTGTAAATCCAGTTGCTGAGTGTTTAGAGCTGTTATAGGCAAACTCCAGTAAGGGTAAGTACTCTTCCCAATTAGATTGCTTCTTACTAACATAAGAACGCAACATATCCTCTAGAATTTGGTTAACTCTTTCAGTTTGACCATCAGACTTCGGATGATCTGCCGTACTCATACTCAGAGTAGTATCCAGCTTTTTGAAGACTTCCCTCCAAAAATGACTGTTGAACTTTCTATCTCTATCCAACACTATATCTGCCGGCGGGCAGGCCATATAGCTTGTAGAGATGTTCAATAAAGAGTTTTGCCAACTCTGGCATTTTAACAGTTTTCTTCGTGGCAATAAACTTTGCCATTTTAGTTAACCTGTCCACTACCACCCACACCGAGTCAGTCCCTCGACTCGTCTTGGGTAAACCAGTAATGAAATCCATGGAAATGCTTTCCCATTTCCCTTGAGGAATCTCCAGCAGATGGAGTAGTCCTCCAACCTTAAGACGTTCATGTTTATTGACCTGGCACTTATTGCATTTCAGCACATAAGTTTGGACGTCCTTAAACAAACTAGGCCAATAAAACTGTCTTTTTACTAGTGCATAGGTCTTCTGAATCCCGGGATGACCCGCACTTGGACTATCATGACTTTCTTTAAGAATTTGGGCTCGAAAGTCACCAATAGTTGGTACACATATTCTACCCTTGTAGAGTAAGTACCCGTCGTCAATGGAGTAATTAGCATATTTCTCCCCCCGACGAAGTTTATCACTCCCCTTTGAAGCCGTGGCAGTCAAAGGTGATGAAGGGCCTACGTCAGAACTCTCCGCACCCAGAAGACACGGCTAGTCTCTCCGGACTAACTCTCGCTTCCCTTCCCGTTGCACCTTCGGCCAGTCTCTCCGGACTACCAATACGTGCCAACGAGAGAGGTGGTCGTGTATGAAGAAGTGCGTACGCGTACAGCGCGCCAGACCTCTGTAAAAGATGGATCGTGCTCACATAAACCACGTAGGGACTCCAAGAAATCATTCTTGAAGACTGTGAAACTAAGTTCATTAATCAGTGGCATGCGACTAAGTGCATCTGCCACCATGTTATACTTACCTTTCTGGTAACGTATCTGAAGGTCAAACTCCTGTAGAATCTCCGCCCACCGAGCTTTTCTACCCTTCGGTTCATTTTGACTTGAAAGCCATTTCAGACTTTCATGGTCCATCCGGACCTCAAAAGTGGCACCATATAAATAGTGTCTCCACTTTTTCAGTGCATGAACTATCGCTAGTAACTCTCGCTCGTAAGCCGAGTAGTTACGCTGTGCACGATCTAACTTTTTACTTTCAAATGCAATTGGGCGTCCCCTTTGCATAAGTACGGCCCCAATGGCCTCATTACTCGCATCTGTTTCCAAAACAAACGGCTCATTCGGATCGACAATTGTCAAAACAGGTGCAGCTGCTACGGTCACCTTGAGCTTGTCAAAGCTTTTCTGTTGGGCGTCCCCCCAACTAATGTTTTTTGTTTTTGACCGTTACTGGTTAGTCAACGGGACTGCGATCTTCGCGTAGTCCTTCACATACTGTCGGTAGAACCCCGACATGCCAAGAAAAATCTGCAGTTCCTCGAGATTTTTTGGCGCTGGCCATTTAAGAATAGCCTCTACTTTTTCTGGCTCCATCCGCGTATCATCGGCGGATATAATATGGCCAAGGTAGTGAATTTCTGTTTCAAAAAATTCACATTTGCTTTTCTTTGCAAATAGTTTGTGCTCTCGCAACAACTTGAACACTAGACGCAAATGCTCTATGTGTTTTTTCTGTGTCTTACTGTACACAAGAATATCATCTAGGAAAACTACTACGAATTTTCCTAGATATGGACGTAAAATACTGTCCATCAGCGTCATAAACGTCGCTGGAGCATTGGTTAGCCCAAATGGCATAACCAAAAACTCAAAATGCCCGAAACGGGTCCTAAATGCTGTCTTCGCAACATCTTCTTGTTTAATTCTAACCTGATGATACCCAGATCTCAGGTCTATTTTCGTGAAGTATCTCGATCCATAGAGTTGATCAAACAACTCATCCATGCGTGGCATCGGATACTTGTTCTTAATCGTTATCTGATTAAGAGCCCTATAGTCTATGCACATCCGCATAGATCCGTCTTTCTTCTTTACCAGAAGAATAGGCGATGCCCACGGGGACTTGAACTAGGCCGAATAAAGCCTTTGTTCAAATATTCCGTTAATTGTTTTTCCACCTCCTGTGCCTCGGAGTGGCTTAACCTATAAGCAGGTTTGCTTATAGGTTTTGATCCTGGCATAACTTCGTCCATGGTCTACTTCCCTAGATGGTGGTAAACCATCTCGTAAATCATCAGAAAAAACATCGTGAAATTCCTCTAATAAATTCGTTAAAGTATCTACGTACTTTTTCTTTAATGTCTCATTCACCTTGGATTTTTTCTTGTTTGAATCACATGCATGCCAAACAGGGTTTTCAAACAGTGGGTCTCGTCCAAGGTTATTTTGTTTTTCTTGTTTGTCTACGCAAACATCATTTATCGTTTCATCTACGAAAACAGAATTCAAAAGAGGGTAACAAGCATATACCTCTGCTATCTGGTCTCTGCGGACCGCTGTACACAACTCCATGGAGGAAATAAGTGGTGTGGCAGGGACAGTACGGTCGCCCTGCAGGGTGATGACTCTACCTCCATGCTCAAAACGTAGCGTATTATGTAAGTAATTCTGAGCTAGACTAGGGCCCAAGCCATACAGCCACTCCCTGCCTAGATATACGTCTGCTCTGGCTAAGTGCATGACCTGAAAGTCAAGCAGAGCCTTGTAGTCTTGCATAGATAATGGGACCCCCAATACTACGGTATTCCATACCGTTTTGTCATATCCGTTGGCTAGGCCAACAGTATACTCATGATCACTCCGGGTCTCAGTCAATCCTAACTTCTTGACTAACGAGTAGTTCAAGAAGTTGTGACTAGCTCCATCATCAATAAAAACTGTGACTCTAAGGCCACCTATGGTGCCATACATGCGCACCATGTCATGCGGACCTACAGTAGGCTGCCACATCGCTGGTGTCACTGAACAAGCGTGATTCTCATCACAATGACACACTGTCACCTCTCTGAACTCTGCGGAACTGAGAGGGAGTCTCTGCACTGTATGCAACTGCCTAGAAGATTTACCATCTTTTTTGGGCTCGTTGCCACTCGTGCTGGCTTTAGGCTTTGGACACTCAGCCTTCGTGTGTCCTACTTCATTGCAATTAAAGCAGCGATTTTCCTTTCGCGCTTTAATATATTGCTCTTTCTTTTGGTTTTCGGTTTCTCTTTTTTTCCTGGATGGTCGCGGTTTTTTAGACCAATGACCACCTTGTCCTTCCTGGTCCGTCCTATCCCCTTGTTTGTCACTGCGGAACTCTTTTCTTTTGAGGCATGACCTCCTCTTTTCACTACCCTCGGCCCTGCTAGAACCACCACGCGCACTACGGCGCTTGATGTCATCGAATATCTGTGCATATTGAATTGCCTCTGCTAAGTCTTTAGGCTGTAGGGGTTCTACGTACTCAAGGTAATCATCTTTGAGGCCTCTCTTAAAGCCTCGCAATGTCTAGAATGCATCGATTCCCTTTAGCTTGAGTACTATCTCCCTGTAGTTTGAGATGTACTGAGTTAGGGATTTGTTCTCCATCGAGCACTTGTCCCATAACTCCCAGCTTCTCTCTGCCTCATTAACAGGCAAAAATTCTTTTCGAAACATTGTTTCAAATTCCGTCCAAGTGGCAGGGCGAGTTGTCAAACTCATCCACCACTTGTACGCTTTGCCGGTTAATGAGAGGCTAGCCTCTACGGGCTGTATACGGCTAGGCTACTGTCGCAGCGCGTGTAAATCTGACCACTTTGCTAGAAACATATTGACTGAGTCCTTGTTTCTCTCCTTTTCCTCGCCACCAAAACTAGGCGGCTTTAAGTCTTTTAACAACGACGAAGCTGTTGCTACGGACGGCCCCGCAGGCGCATCGGCCTGTATTCCTGCAACCACTGGCGTGGCTACGCTCACCCGTGCCGCAGGAGCTCGGCTACCACGAGGAGTCGGAGTATTAGCCGAGGCGGCTGTCAGTGCATCTAACCGTGTGGAGATGCTTTGTAGCATCGTGACTAAATCAGCCTGGACTTTACCCATAGTGTTCAATTTGGCATTAAGATATTTAAATAGTCCACTAGAGAGCTCCGTCTCGGTCAGGACATCAGCAGGGTCCAGTAGGTCATAGTCATCGTCGTCATAATCCAAGAGGTCCTCCTCGGTCCCCTCGGCGACGTCAGTGTTCATGTCCTCTGGCTCATCGACCAGAAAGGGGTCATCAGCCAATGCGGCCGCTGCGGGCTCTCGCTGGGTCCTAAGACGGGGTCAATAGACGAGGAGGGCGCTGGCGGATCACGAGTGATCGATAAGCGCACTCCGGACCGAACAACGGTCGGGCGTGTACGGCCTGACAATTCCGTCGGGGTCAAACCCACGACCGAGGACAAGAGACTGGAAAAACCTAGAGAAGTAGAAGGCGGTGGGGACACACTACGCCTAGCAGACATTTTTAATTCTTGCAAAAATAATGCGAGAAGTCGGAAATTACTAAAAAAAAACGCTAATAAAAATGAGCAATGGTGGAGAAAGAATAATAGTCACCCCCCTTTACGGTCGCCTGTCGAATTGTTGTGCGTTGCGGGCCTCTACAAGGATGCTTCCGGGATGCTCCGATCCACGAGAAAAATGCCTGCAACTCATAACAAGAATTTAAATGATTGAGAGGTGCCTTGACGGGATTATTTCATGCGGGAATTATTCTCCTCCCTAGCCGAGAGAGAGGGTTTCCTTGAATTTTCTGATTTTTAATTTTCAAGAAATGAATAATGAAATTTATTTTTTTTAAAAAATAAATGTTTTTTTTCTTTTTTTTTTCTGGCCGTTAGAGGGTTGGCTGGCGTTTGCTGTCCGTCAGTCGCGCCGGCTGTTTGGTGGCCCTTGGCCGCCGCCGCCGTTGGCTGGCTGGCGCCGTCGCCCGCTGGCCGCCCATGGTTGGCCTGGCTGGCTGGCCGCCGCCGCCCATGGTTGGCTGGCTGGCCGCCGCCGCCGCTGGCTGGCTGGCCGCCGGCCTTAGTCATGCTAGAAGACAACGACGACGACGACGCTCCCGTAGTACATCTAATGTGGACAAAACCACCACCAGCCGCGCCGACGCTGTCGCTCTCGTAGTCCCCATTCGTTTGCTGTGCTGCAAGTGGTTTGCACTTCGGAGCTGATTGAGAGAACGTGTGTGTTGCGGTTCAATTGACTGTCCAGAACCTCCTTGGGGCCTTGAATCACAGATAGGAGAGGAGAGCGACTATGGCATATCGCTTGGCCTGTGAGGCTGCGCATTTCTTCAATGTTTCCAGCTTTGCCCTACAGGCGTAAGCATAGGACAGTTGGTGGTTTGCTGCTTGGGGCAAACCACCCCACACCTTGCATAGGACTTTATGCCAAGCACTCCGGCGAATAAGAGGTTTTCGCCGCCCCACCCCCCACACACAGCGTGTGTTTCCAATGTTTTCGTGGGGCTGGTCTGCGCCCCCCCACTTCAACACACGTTCAAATCCTTTTACAGTTTTGCGCAGCATTTCCATTCAACGCAAAAAACAAAAAGAAAACAAACAAATTTTGCTTACCTTGATGCTGTGTGTGACGGGGAGAGAGAATCAGAGAGAGAGAAAGAGTTCTTCCCTTCAAAAGTCTTGGCCCTCCTTCCTCCACACACTCCCTTGTGGAGATAAGGGTGAGGAGATTGTGGATGAAAACCATCGAGTGGGCTCCGGTCTCCCGTTCATGTGCGGACTCGCACGATCCCTTCGAACCATGCTCTGATACCAGTGTTAGATATCCGTAACGCCGCTACGGGCGTTACCACGAGAGGGGACGGCCTTTGGCTCACCACCCAGCCATAGAGGAAGAATGAGGATTGCCCCTCATCCCCCAGGCTATATAGTGTGTGGCCTGCCGTCCACACTAGCCTGGCCGCCCATGACTACGCATGGACGTCCTCTCTCCCACTGAACCCCGGATATGGCCATCTGGTCTGCCGCCGCCGTCGGTCACACAGGCATTACAGCCTACGTTGTCGTGCCATGGCACGTCTATGATGTGAAACCGTGCATGTGAGGCCATCAAATACACATCCAGATGCATGGGGTTAAGTGCCATGACGAGTTATTATATGATGCCATGTACATATGTTCATATTGTATACGAGGTTCAATAAGACAAGCTGAGGCTGAGTCAGATTTAGGAGTTTTTTGTATATGAGTATGGAGGATGATGTTTTTGCTGTTACTCAGAGCCCATGGGCAAGTTAGAAGTATCCAGTTATATATGATGGCATGAGGGCATACCAATGCACAAAGGAATGCATTTATGAAGGCATGAAGAAATACTTGAATGGGCAATTGGGGATTCTATAAATCACATGGGCCGATATGATGATTTATAAACTATGAAGGTGTTAAGAGAAATGGAGATTTAATGAACATCACAGTGCCGAAGAGTTCATTGAATGTTGGGGAAATGTGGAGATAGAAAACTGCACTTGGACTTCATGGATCATCATGTAGAGGTACATGTATCTTATGTATATTTAATGCGGAGAGTGGAGATAGGAAACATGGAGCTTGTAAGCATGTCTTCATAGGTGTGAGAATGCTTTGGGAATCTCGTGTTTGTGCCAAGGCTAAGGTTATGCCTTGCAACCTTAGTGCTAAGGTTAAAACAAAGCATATTTGGGATTTTTCTAGAAAGCATGGAAGCGAAATGCGCAGCTTTTTTTAAATGGCATGTATAGCTGGAAAAAGGTGGTGGGGGGGGGGGGGGGGGGGGGGCGCCGAGTTCTCCGCGGGAAAAATAGAAAAGGCACCGGAGGCAAACGGCGGCGAACCAGAGGGGAAGGAAATTTTCTGCAGAGTGAATGAACAGCGTCCATTCGACCAGAAGGTTTGGTTTCATGCAGTGAGCGACTGTGTATGGTGTGTTGGGGCTCGAAATAAAGAGCAAAGTTGCCTCTACCTTATGATATGCTTACTACAAATTCACAATCCCAACCATCCGCCGGCTGTACGCTGCTTGCAGCGAAGCGTGGAATGATTTTTTTTTAAAAGAAATTCGAATAATTCGCTTTCCCCGCCATCAGATAAGTAAAGCTTTATGGATAAAATCTTTTTATATTTTCCTACCTACCTCTTGTAAAAAAAAAAAAACGATGCAAACAAACCTTCAAAGGTTTTGTTAAAAAAGTAAAAGGTGGATTTTGATATGAAGTTATGTGAGGAATTTCCCTCAAGTGACATGGAATCAAAGAGTCAGAAATACAGCAACGACTCTAGTGAGAATTGATTTTGATTCTATCCTAGTGGAACTAAATGCAGGCCATGGATTTCTTTTAAAATCATATGAATATGTTAAAGCTATGCCATGTATCGTTTTGTGTTTGTGAGTTGTTGGAATTTTAAGCCAGATTTTCAGGTGATAAAGAACATTATGAGATGTTGGGAATGGTGACACTGGTTGTAATGGATGTAACTGGCCACATGTATATTGGAAAAATGGGAAGGCTTTGTTATGCCCACATGTGAATGGTTCAAAGGATTTCATGCAATTCTGTGCAATCATCGGGATGAATTCAAGGATGTATTGAGGTGAATCGACACATGTATTTGTCATTGGAAATAGTGATGTTCAATACTCCTTGGGAAATTTTGTGCGTGAGTTTCCTTGTTAGGTTTGGCACCAATTCTCACAGCTAGAAGTCTCGTACTTTCTTGGCTACTCCGCACACATCACGACAGCTTTTTGGTGAACCCGACGTGAAACTGCTGGGGTGAGAGTGTGGTGAAATATACAGGGAAGCTATGGCTGAGAATTCTGAGGGTCAGGGGGTTCATTTTGACCCCGGAGTTATGCAGATGTTTCAAATGTTTACCATGTACATGCAACAGCAACAAGCTGCTGAGAGGGGACAGATTTCCACGACCAAGGCATTACAATCAATTGTGAAAAAGGTGGATCAATTTGATGGGAAGGACATTACAAAATACCTGCGTAATTATATAAAGGAGATGGAGCTAAACAGGGTGAGTGAGGAGGATATGGTTCGAAGTTTCGAGCTGGTATGCGTTCCTGAAATAAGAGAGCGCATAAAAGGATTGCAGACAGCACAGGGTGGCAGAAATTGGGAAGAGTTCAAGCTTGCTTTAAAGGATGAATACTTCATGGAGGATTCTGAGCGAGTGACCAAACGAACTTTCTTGGAATGGGTCATAAAATCTAAAATGGGAATTTCTGCCACAGAATTGCTAAGAGAGTTTGAGAAGCGTTATGCCCAGTTGTCAAGGATAGAGCGTGCAACTTTGGATAGAGAAAAAACAGAGCTCTTCTTGCAAGCAGCTGGGAAAGATCTCCAGGAGAAATTGGAAATCCTCCTTGAGGATAAGAATACAGAGCAAGGATTAAAGAGTGATTGGAATGATGTTGAGGATGCAGTTACTATGTTAGCAAAGCGGCAGCGGAGGAGGGATAAAATGGTGATGGGCTCTGCAACCCCCATAACTGCTGTCACCCCTGAGAATCTATCCAAACCAGCTGCTACAATTCCAAAGATAGATGGGCCGATGGATGAGCTTATCAAGGGTATGCGTGACTTAAAATTGAAGATGTCCAGGATTGAAGAAAAAGGTCTACCATTGGGGCAGGCTTCTATGCAAAGGCCTCAAAGCAAAGAAGGGTTTACATATAGATGCATATGGTGTGATGACCCAGAGCATGCAAAGAAGGATTGTACCAGCTATAAAGAAGCTCTTAAAAATCAACTTGTGTTCTTCAAAGATGGGAAAATCCATCTTACAGAGACTGGTCTTCCATTGAGTACAAACTTTGGGAAAGGAGGGATGAAAAAGCTGGTAGAGGATATGGCTGCTAGTCATGCCATTTCTATGGTTGAGGCAGCAACCTATGGATTAAAGGTTGGTCAACTAAAGCAGGGATTTGAGAATGATGAGGATTATGAGAATGAGAATTTTTGGCCATCAACAATGGAATTAATTGCATCAAAGAAAGTGTCAAAGCAAGCTTTGCATGAGGCAGGTGATTGTATACGTCTTGAGACTGGCTGGGAGGAGCCTGTGGATTCTTTATCCATTCATGCCTATATTGCCAAATGCCAAAATAATGAGGCACAGGTAGAGGAGAAACGTAAAAGGGAAAATGAGGAAGGAGGGCCATCAAAAAGAGTTACACGTGGAAGTGAAAAGAAGGATCCTGGGCCATCACATATGCCTCCACAGCATAGCAGACCTCCACATGATGTTTCAATGGAAGAAGTGCCAGCAAAAATGAAGGAGAAGAGTAAAGGGAAAAGTCCACTCTACAAGCTTCAATCTGATATTGAAGTTGCAACAGATCTCAAAAAGGTGCTTGAAGAGAGAATTCTAAACAGCAGGGTGGAATTCACACTAGGGGAAGTCTTGGGGATTGCAAAGAAAGAATTTCATGATGAGATAATTGATATTATACGAAGAAAAAGGCAGTCCATAATTGAATCTATTCCATCACAAGGGGAGGCAAGCACTTCCAAGACTCATAGAGTACAGGTACAGAAAAAGGAAGAGAGAGAAAATGTGGTGGAATGTAATCACTCTGCTGATGGGGCACGACAAGTGCGCTTTGTGGAAGAGGATGAAGAAAAAGAAGTTCTTACAAAGAGTCATTACTCCAGGAGCCATTGGGCAAGAGCAACCACACAGAAACCCTTGTCAAGATAGGTGATTTGGAAGAGCCATATGTCGCTCTAATTGATCATGGGTCTGAAATAAATCTTATGGCTAAAAATCTCTACAACAAATGTAAGTGGCCAATGAATGTGGATCATGGGTGGATGATTAAAGCAGCCAATAACTCATCTGGAGAGCTTTATGCAGCATGTCCAAATGTAAGGGTAACTATAGGGAATGTGAAGGATGATCAGAATTTCTTTGTTCAGGAGATGTCATCGTATCCCCTCATTCTTGGGCAACCCTACATTACAGCTGTAAGGATGGAAACAAAGGTTTTGGATGATGGTTCGGCTTATGCAAGAATAAGGAGTAAAGATGGCAAAAAAGCTGTTCAGTTTTTGACAGTTTGCATTAATCATGAAAGGAATCGTGAATCTCTTCGGGCACAGTCACTCCCAAAGATAAACAGAGAGTTCATGAATTACAGGGAGATGAGGGATTTTGGCCAGGTGCCATTGTAAAGCGGGATTCCAATGGTACAAGGGGAAATGAGTTCTCGCAGGACTCAATCAATGTAAATAGTTTTTCAGCAAATTTTCAGGGATTCTCCAGCTATGGGTCACTGGTTTTTGTAAAAAGCAAGGATTTAAAGCGTGGCATGCAAAAACATATACAAAATGAACAAAAAAGTTTTGAGCAGTGTGGTCTTTTGGAGAAGAATGAGTTTATTTCAGGGGTGCTTGATGAGGTGTCATTTATAGATACTATGGATGTGCTTTTTGATATGGGAAGAGCATGCTTACAGGGTGGAAATGAAATGATAAAGGTGTCATCTGTGGAGATGTATGATATAATCCAGGAATTTGAGGGGGTGGAATGTAAAAACATGAATTGTGAGATGGATGCTCATGTTGATACAAAGTACAAAACGGTTGCAAAGAAGGTGAAACCAGTTGCCTTGCCCTTGCCACCGGGAAGCAAGGAGAAGATAGATGAAGCTTCTATGCAGCCAAATCTTAGAGATCCGAAGAAAATTGGGCATAAATTTACTCAAGAAACTCTGAAAGAGCTGAAGATTGGTGAGAAGGATTTTCTATTGCCAGTTGAAAGGGAATGCTTTGAGGAGATGCTTGTAAAACATGGGAAAGCTTTTGCCTTTCAGCCGCATGAGATAGGTTGTGTTGATCCAAGTGTAACAGCACCAATGGTGATCTTTACTGTTCCACATGTGCCCTGGAACCTGCGGCCAATTCCAGTACCAAAGGCTCTCTTGCCAAAGTTGATGGAATTACTAAAGGAAAAGATCAGGATGGGAATCTTGGAGCCTTCATGTGCCCCATATTCCAACAGATGGTTTACTGTACCAAAGAAAAATGGGACATTGCGCTTTATTCAAGACATGCAACCTGTAAACAAAGTCACAATCAGGAATGTGGGAGTAGGTCCAATTGTGGATGAGTTTGCAGAAGCATTTGCAGGGAAAGCTATATACTCTATGGGTGATCTGTATTCGGGATATGATCAGTTCCAGCTGGATATGCAAAGCAGGGACTTGACCACAATGAGAACTCCTTTGGGATTAGTAAGGATGTGTACCTTACCACAGGGAGCCACTAACTCAGTGGCACATATGATGAATGGAATGAATAAAGTCTTACGAGACTTCATACCACAAAAAACTATGCCATTTTTGGATGATGTGCCAATAAAGGGCTGTGATGAGAAAGACAAAGATGAGGATTTGGATTCAAAAGGGTGCCGCAAGTTTGTGGCAAATCATATAAAGGATTGTGACATGATTCTATCCAGGCTTGAAGAAGTGAATCTTACTTTATCTGGGCTGAAATCAGTGTTTGGGGTTGGTGAAGTGCTAATAGTGAGACATCTTTGTAGTACTAGTGGACGTCGTCCTTGTCCAGCCAAGATAGATGCAATACAAAGAATGAAGGAAATATGCATTAATGTTACAGAGCTGAGGAGATTTCTTGGAGCATGCGTCTTTTATGTTATTTGGATCCCACATTATGCACATGTAGAGCAGATCCTCTTTATCAGCTTTTGAGGAAAAATCAAAAATTTTTGTGGAGTGCAGTACATATTAAAGCTATGCGGAAGCTGAAACATTTGCTCCAATCATCACCCACTTTGAGAAAGGCAGATTATGAGTGTGGCAGGCCTGTGATTGTTACAGTTGATACCAGTCCTACTGGGATAGGATGGACAGTAGGGCAAGATGATGAGGATGATCATAGGTATGTAATTAGATTTGGAGCAAAGGTATTAAGCTTTCGGCAACGAAAGTATCCACAGATCAAGAGAGAATTATGGGGGATAGTCATTGCTCTAAAATGTGAAAAAGAATATCTTATTGGGGCATCTGTACTAGTGGAAACTGATTGCTTGCCACTTCTTGGGATGATAGCAAGTTGTACCACTCCAGATATTGCTATGCTTAGGTGGATTGCTTATATCAAGTCACTAAATCCTGAGTTTGAGCATATTGCGGGAAAAGATAATCCAGTTTTGCAGATATGCTATCAAGAGCCAGGTATGACGATGAGAAAGAGATGATTAGTGACATTGATTATGTGGGTACAAAGTTCTATACTACAGCATATGCAAAAGGGGATCATATTTGCCTATCAAATGCACTTGAGTCTTTTATTGAAGAAATATATGAAGGAGATTGGTTGCTTATTGGTCAATATTTGAGTACTCTGACAAGGCAAGAAAATTGGTCTGACTCAGAATTTAAGAGGATCCGCAGAAAAGCATATGGTTACTTTCTAAAGGATGGGTATCTCTGGAAGCATCCTAAACAGAGGAATGCTATGCCGCCACAGAGAGTCATATGTGATAAAGAGACTCAAGGAAAGCTTTTGAAAGAATTCCATGAGAGTCTCTGGGCTGGGCATAGAAGTGTGTGGGCCACCTTTACCAAAATAAAGGAAAAATATTGGTGGAGAGGAATGTACAAGGATATTTCCCAATATGTGGAAACATGCATAGTATGCCAAATGTACTCAAATGTGCGGCATCGTGATGGCTTGCAACCAACCTACCCACCTGCCATGCACTACAAATGGGTAGTGGATCTAGTTACAATGCCTTTGGGAATTTGGCAGATGCGGTATATAGCACTTGCAAGAGAAGATTTGACAAATCAGGTAGAAGGGCGTGCTCTTAGAACAAAGAGTACGGAAACAGTATGCAAATTTCTCTTGGAAGATGTGATCTGTCGATATGGTTGTGTTGGGAAAATAACAGCTGATAGAGGTGAGCTAGATGTTGAAGAAGCAAGGGAATTCTTCTCTAGAATTGGTATCAAACTGTCTCTAACATGTGCTTACAATCCTGAGGGCAATGGGAAAAGTGAGCGAGGACATCCTCCAATCATTAAAGCTTTGGCTAAGGCATGCAGAGAAAGGACGAGAGAGTGGCCAAAGCTGCTACCATATGCCTTGTGGGCTGACCGTACAACTCATAGCTTAGTGATGTGACAGGATACATGCCTGCAGAATTAATGTATGGTCAGAAGCCAGTGATGCCAGTTGAAGAAGTAATTCTAACTTGGAATGTATTGCCCTGGGTGGAAGGATTGAGCAGAGATGACCTCCTTGCATTGCGAATAAGACAGTTGGAGAGGAGGCCTGAAGATGTAGAGCTTGCTAAAGCTCGCTTGAAAGATGCAAGGCTGAAAAATAAAGAAAGATTTGATAGTAGACACAGACTCCGGCCAAAACCTATTGAAGAAGGTGATTGGGTTCTAATGTATGATAGTAGCCTTGACAACCAATTCACTGTTCAAAGAAAATTTGCAAAAAGATGGTTTGGCCCTTACATTGTCAAGCATGTGCATGGAAATGCCACGTATACTCTGTGTGAGCTTGATGGAACAGAAGTAAAGAATCTTGTGGCTGGCAAAAGAATCAAGATATTTAAAAGAAGGCATGATGGTGATCCTTTTGATTCACAAGAGATTCAGGATGAGAAGCTTGACAGTGGTAGTATGGATATGATTGAAGAGGAAGAGGATAATCTTCCTGGAACTGCAGAAGATGAAGACGACATCCAGTTATATGTGGACCTTGATGATGATTTGGCACATACCAGAGGATGTGCAGGTTTAGAGGGGGTGGATGTCGTGCCATGGCACGTCTATGATGTGAAACCGTGCATGTGAGGCCATCAAATACACATCCAGATGCATGGGGTTAAGTGCCATGACGAGTTATTATATGATGCCATGTACATATGTTCATATTGTATATGAGGTTCAATAAGACAAGCTAAGGCTGAGTCAGACTTAGGAGTTTTTTGTATATGAGTATGGAGGATGATGTTTTTGCTGTTACTCAGAGCCCATGGGCAAGTTAGAAGTATCCAGTTATATATGATGGCATGAGGGCATACCAATGCACAAAGGAATGCATTTATGAAGGCATGAAGAAATACTTGAATGGGCAATTGGGGATTCTATAAATCACATGGGCCGATATGATGATTTATAAACTATGAAGGTGTTAAGAGAAATGGAGATTTAATGAACATCACAGTGCCGAAGAGTTCATTGAATGTTGGGGAAATGTGGAGATAGAAAACTGCACTTGGACTTCATGGATCATCATGTAGAGGTACATGTATCTTATGTATATTTAATGCGGAGAGTGGAGATAGGAAACATGGAGCTTGTAAGCATGTCTTCATAGGTGTGAGAATGCTTTGGGGAATCTCGTGTTTGTGCCAAGGCTAAGGTTATGCCTTGCAACCTTAGTGCTAAGGTTAAAACAAAGCATATTTGGGATTTTTCTAGAAAGCATGGAAGCGAAATGCGCAGCTTTTTTTAAATGGCATGTATAGCTGGAAAAAGGTGGTGGGGGGGGTTGAGGGGCGCCGAGTTCTCCGCGGAAAAAATAGAAAAGGCACCGGAGGCAAACGGCGGCGAACCAGAGGGGAAGGAAATTTTCTGCAGAGTGAATGAACAGCGTCCATTCGACCAGAAGGTTTGGTTTCATGCAGTGAGCGACTGTGTATGGTGTGTTGGGGCTCGAAATAAAGAGCAAAGTTGCCTCTACCTTATGATATGCTTACTACAAATTCACAATCCCAACCATCCGCCGGCTGTACGCTGCTTGCAGCGAAGCGTGGAATGATTTTTTTTTAAAAGAAATTCGAATAATTCGCTTTCCCCGCCATCAGATAAGTAAAGCTTTATGGATAAAATCTTTTTATATTTTCCTACCTACCTCTTGTAAAAAAAAAAAACGATGCAAACAAACCTTCAAAGGTTTTGTTAAAAAAGTAAAAGGTGGATTTTGATATGAAGTTATGTGAGGAATTTCCCTCAAGTGACATGGAATCAAAGAGTCAGAAATACAGCAACGACTCTAGTGAGAATTGATTTTGATTCTATCCTAGTGGAACTAAATGCAGGCCATGGATTTCTTTTAAAATCATATGAATATGTTAAAGCTATGCCATGTATCGTTTTGTGTTTGTGAGTTGTTGGAATTTTAAGCCAGATTTTTCAGGTGATAAAGAACATTATGAGATGTTGGGAATGGTGACACTGGTTGTAATGGATGTAACTGGCCACATGTATATTGGAAAAATGGGAAGGCTTTGTTATGCCCACATGTGAATGGTTCAAAGGATTTCATGCAATTCTGTGCAATCATCGGGATGAATTCAAGGATGTATTGAGGTGAATCGACACATGTATTTGTCATTGGAAATAGTGATGTTCAATACTCCTTGGGAAATTTTGTGCGTGAGTTTCCTTGTTAGGTTTGGCACCAACTCTCACAGCTAGAAGTCTCGTACTTTCCTGGCTACTCCGCACACATCACGACAACGTGACAGAAAGTGAGGAAGGTGATGTATATGTAGAGAGAGAGGGAGAAGGTGAAGAGCAAGAAGAAGAAGAAATAGAATTAATAAGAAGAAGAAAGAGTTAATAATAAGAAGAACAAGGAAAGAGAGTTTAAAAATAGAGGAGGAAATAAAATGAAGTTCCTTATATCGCAATACGACTTTACGCGTGTGCCATGTTGGAGAAGTCTACATGCAATGAATAAAGAGAGCATAAGAAAACACGTAGAAAACACATGAGCTCCACAGCATCGAGCAACATCAAAGCCAAAGCAGATACGCAGATTCGCTTCCTCTCTTGTTTTCAATTGAAGGCCAAAACTACAGAGAACGGCATGATTAAACATGACCACGCCAGAACTTCAGAAAACACCGGACGAATATAGATTAAACATCATGGTCACACTCACCTCAGATCTGCATTCAATTCGCGTTTCCAATAAAGCCGATAATGATAGAACCACTATAATGTGTTTTATAGAAAAATAGAAAAATTGGGACAGAGCCCTGAGAAGCACAAAGGAAAACATTCCTCAGTAAGGTCTCCTGCCTTGGTTACGATCGCTTCACCGTTGTAACAGGTTATAAGGCACGGATCAGGTCGGGAGACAAGGCGCGGCATTCGTATATTAATAACACCTGCTTCGCCGAACTGTGGCGGAGCTAACACCGGCCTCTTAAACATAGCAAAGGCTGTACTCGCCCTGATTTCTCCGCTTAGAGAGTAGCTGTCGCAGAGCAACTCCTGTGTGTGTGAAGACTTCAGGTTAGCGGCCGTTGGCGTGCAGCAGACCGCTTTGTTATCCCCATGATTTGAAAACCGCCTTCATTAGCAAAGGCCAGCCTACGAGCTCCTAGTTTGGCACCTCAACGTCTCGCTCCTTTCTCTGACGCATCAAAAACCCTAAGCTGCAGTTCCTCCCAACTGCTCACAATGCTATCATCTAGCTGTTGATCATGTTCACACAAGTAGCCTCGCTTAACACTCAGCACTTGTGTGTCGCTCCTATGAGATTAAAAAGTATCCAAGTCATACTCTGCAGGACGAGTAGTTTTGCGAAACAACATAAAGAGTGGCAGAGATCATACCTTATAAGAGAGCGAGAATTCGTGTTTACGAGTGCGAGAGATATTGAGTGGGGTAGAAAATGTTTCAGAGGACTACTGCCTTACAGATTGCGTAGAAGAACTTTCAGCTCGTCGTGTGTGTGAGAGGAACTTTCAGCTCGTCGTGTGTGTGAGAGGAAGAGATCGAGAGAGATATCTATATATATATAGAGAGAGAGAGAGAGAGAGAGAGAGAGAGAGAGAGAGAAACAGAGTGTGAGATCAATGGATCAGTTGGAGAAGTTTCAGATCGGACTTGTAATTACTGACTTATGATCAGTAGAAGAAGTATTAGATCAGACTTGTAATTCCAGCCTTACAAAGTAGTTGATGATGAGAATTCAGTGGTGCCCAAAGACTTGAACACATTACGCAACCTGCAACCAGCTTTTGTCAATTGAATGATTATTGATTTTTCTGGCCCACTGCCAGAAAGGCGTGGACTGGAGTGCCGTGGACGAACGTCTTTCTGGCATGGACTGGAGTGCCGCGGACGCACGTCTACCTGTACGCAACTCGTCGGCATCGTGGTGGGGACGTGGGCACTGGGCAGCGAGGACTCAGGTCACAGGTGGCTAAGGCAGCAAGGACGACATCGGACAACGGCCTCTAGAATTCAGTAATTTCTAATGACTAGTGCAATGGCCCGTCTCCAATTGGTAGCAGGTAGGACGCTAGGAGCTTGGTATACCATTCAAAAGACAACTGTAGCATTATGACATGCCTCATTGTGTGTCTCTCCCCTTCAGCATTGTAACGCACACATATAGACTCTCTCTCTGTAGCATTATGACATGCCTCATTGTGTGTCTCTCCCCTTCAGCATTGTAACGCACACATATAGACTCTCTCTCTCTCTCCCCGCAACGAACACACACACATATAGACTCTCTCTCTCTCAAGCACCGCTAATGAGAGGCAATTGCACAGCTAATGAGAGAAGCAATTGCCTCCACGTTTCAACCTTTTGTCTCATTGTGTGTCTCTCCCCTTCAGCATTGTAACGCAGACATATAGATTCTCTCTCTCTCTCTCTCCCCACTGCAACAAACACACACATATAGACTCTCTCTCTTAAGCACCGATAATGAGAGAAGCAATTGCCTTCACGTTTCAACCTGCACGTAAGTTAACAATTCTTGTGTGAGAGAGAGAATATAGCTATGTGAGAGGGAAGATGCACCCTCCGCAGGGCTTCAAATTGCATGCAAGCAAATAAAGCCCATGAGAGAGAGAGAGAGAGAGAGAGAGAGAGAGAGAATGCTAATGTGAGAGAGCTCCATGCTTAGAGTTTGCCAAAAAATAAGCTCTACGCAAGCACTTGCACACAAAATACTAAGCCCATGAGAGAGAGAGAGAGAGAGAGAGAGAGAGAGAGAGAGAGACACTTACCTTTGTGTGTGGGGGAGAGAAGGAAAGAGCTATGGGAGTTGCAAGCAAGAAATGTATGAGAGAGATGGTCGTTGTGTGTGTGTAAGAAAGAGAGAGATTGATGAGAGATGGTCGTTGTGTGTGTGTAAGAAAGAGAGAGATTGATGAGAGAGAGATTGCCACCCTTTAACAATTTGAATTAGTCTTTTAGAACTACCACCCTTAAACTATTTGGATTAGTCTTTTAGAACTTCAACATGGCCCCCCATATGCACTTTAATTTGAATTTTAACCTCTCTCTATGTAAAAAAGGACCTTTCTCCTACCCCTCATCATTTGCATGTGGAACCAAGAAAAGTGAAACAAAGTTCTTGATATTAGATAGTAGATGTCTTGCCTAGTAGATGCCTAAAAAACTCATCACGTGATAGTAAGAAAAGTCAACATGGCTTCTCCTTTTATGTATAGTAAGATAAGAAGGCCACCCCAAGCTCTAACTAAGTGATGTTTTTTGAGTAATGCAGATGAAGGTACCTTGTAAGCCTTCATTTTTGAAGTCCAATGTAAGGTTATCTTGGCTCTCACCTCACTAATTTAATCTCTAGTATCTATTCTACCCTTTTATCAAAAATTTAGAATGCAAGGTTTGAACTTTGCACTTTGTAAATGGGCATGATAAAAAGTGATATATCAAATCAAGCATTAAATCAAGTAGTCACAACTTGCAGGGTTTAGAGATGGAGAGGTCCCAGGTGCATGAAAATGTGGCGGTATCCTCGAGGGGCTTCTACATTTCCTTTCCTTCCTCTTGTCCACAGGAGGCTAGGAAGAAAAAGCAATGTTGCACTATAGGGACAAGTCATGCCCCTACAACCTCTTGTTGTAGGGTTGTTATGGCCAAGATTTTAGGATTTTTATTTAAAACCTAGTAGATTTGCCAAATTTTGTAGAAAAAAATTGGAAGATAAAAAATTGAAAGATACCGTTTACAAGGTACTTCATTTCTACTTTATGTAATGAACCTATTTCCTTTGAGGAAGCACAGGATGATGATCATTGGATGCATGCTATGTAGGATGAGTATAACTCTATACTGCCCTTTTGCTGGGCATACCCCTTTGCAACAAGTCTGGCCTAGCGATCAATGCTACCATCTGCTTTGCGTTTTAACTTCTAAACCCACTTAGTACCAATGGCCTTCTTGCCATGAGGTAGATTTGTCAAATACTAGGTGCACCCACATCTCGTATGACTACCATTAGGTATCTCATTGCTTTGGTAGCACATCATGGGTGGAATGTACATTAGTTGGATATTAAGACTACATTCTTGAAGGGTGATTTACATTAGTTAGACATTAAGACTACATTCTTGAATGGTGATTTACATTAGTTGGACATTAAGACTACATTCTTGAATGGTGATTTACATTAGGAGGTGTATGTATCATAGTCTCTTGGTTTTTTTGTGAAAAGAGAAGAGTCTAAAGTATGCAAGTTGAAAAAGGCTCTTTATGGCCTTAAGCAGCATGGTATGAGAAGATTCATGCATACTTGGTTGCAAATGATTTTTGCAACAATCCAACAAAGAGTACCCTCTATATGAAGAGGAGTAAGGACACATTTGTGGTCATCGTTCTATACATTGATGACATGCTACTCATCACGGGACTCGATATAGATCAAATTTTAGCCTTTAAGGCTGATTTGCAATCATCGTTTGAGATGATTTGCAATCATCGTTTGAGATGTCTGATTTGGGGCCCTTGCATTACTATTTGGGGATTCAATTTATGCAGTGGCATTGCTATGCTGCAATCTAAATATATACAGATGCTATTGAAGAGGTTTAATCTTGAATGTTGTAAACCCGTGGTGGCTACGCCTATGGAGGCAGATACTTGACTGTCTTCAAGATGCATGAGACTCTTTTAATGCTAGTTTGTATTAGCAGGCTATTGGATCCCTTCTTTATGTGTGCAACACGAGGCCAGATATATAGTATGTGTGCAACACGAGGCCAGATATATAGTATGCAGACTCACAATTGAGAAGATTTATGCATAGCCCAGGTATGAAGCATTGGTAGATTGTTAAGTGGATTTTTTGCTATTTATAAGGCACTTAGTATTTTGGATTATTTTATCCAAAGGGGAGTGAGTCACAACTGCATGCTTTCAGCGATTCAGATTGGGCTGGACACACGAGTGTCCACTAGTGGGTTTTGCTTTTGCCTTGGTGATTCATGTATATCATGGTTCAGCAAGAAGCAGCCTACAGTTGTCACTTCCAGCTATGAAGCTGAGTACAGGAAGGGTAGCTCTTATAGCTAGTAGAGTGTGTGTGGCTCACACGTTTTATGGCTGATTTGGGTGTTGGACAGTCATCTAGCACTACAAATTTCACTCACAGCCAGAGCGCATTAGCAGTTGCGAGGAACCATGTGTTTCATGCTCGCACTAAGAACATTGAGGTGCATTACCACTATGTCAGGGAAAGACTCTTTGCAGCAGAAATGAGCTTCATCTATGTGCCTACACATGACAACATGGCAGATTTATTCACAAAGGCTCTTCCTCGTGAAAAGTTGGAAGCTTTTCATAAAGCTTTGGGCTTACTACCTTTTTAGGATTGATTGGCCATATCTTGTACATGTTCAGATCATCACTCTAGGGGGGATTTGTAGCATTATATGGTAGTGATGTGTGAATGCACTTAGGACCGCTCGAGTACTTTTTCCCTCACTAGGAGGTTTTTTCCCCCGTGCGTATGTACACCCTCTTATCTACTCATTTTGGGGTGTGTACTTATCTTTTGTATCTAGTACACATTTTATTATTCTAATCTAGTGAGTTTGTGTGCTCTCAAGCTTCTCTATCTTGTGTGTGCATTGTTTCAACCCTAACCCTAACTCCAACAACATCCGCACCCTTCTCACCTTTGAACACATCAGATCCAAAATTAGCCATTGGTCTTGCTCAGCACGTGGACTCCAACCTTTTGACCAAAGTCCTAACAAAATCCTTTTGATCCTTAGTGGGGGCACCAAACTATGTGTGGTGGCTGGGTGATGGCCTCTACTACACCACTAATAGACACAAGAAGAAGACGTATTGGGATCAAGATTGGAAGACATAGAAATCCCAGCACTCTAATTGCATTTGTAGCAACCAAGTAAGAACCAAAGGAGTCTCCGAGCCTCGAGTCACATTAAACTGACCCAAAGCATCATTCATGAGCCCCAATGATATTTGCTCTCCAAAATGTCGGTTCTGTTTTGGTTGAAAATTTGACTCATGCCCTTCATTGTTATCTATGCCCCCACCTTCCATTGCAAATGTCAAGCTTCTTGAGGGTTAGCTTTGGGGAGTGGTATGCATGGTTGGTGCCACTGTATCGTTAGGAGTGGCAACAAAAACATTTGAGTCCCCCTCTATTTTTGGCTCTTCTTCCATGGTCCCATCCTCGAAGTCCTCATCATCAATATAAGGACCACGTTTAGGCCTTCTCCTATGTTTCTTAGGACAAGTGTAGTGCATATTTTTAGAGGTGGCCTCTTCATAAAATGCGAGCCTTTTTGTTAGAGGACCTGCCCACAAATTCACGACTTCTTGACCACATTGGTACACTTTCACCTTGCCCCTGCACTAGGGACCCATGTGAAAACTGTTCTCATAAACCCGTTGTTAAGAGCATGAATTTAAGGAGTAAGCATGTATGTGGATGAAATAGGGTAACATTTCAAAACAAAAGCATGTGGACATAAAAAACATTCTTCAAGACCTGAATAAAAATATTTTCTAAAACATTTAGATTACATTAAAACATTACTAGCAAAGACATCTCTTCATTTTATGAAAAAAAAGAACATAGTGCTTTATGATTTCGAACCCTATACCGCTCATTTACATACCCTTATTTGCTACCATTTACAACAAGCTGGAACAACTAATTGCACATATTTTAACTAGCTCTAGCATCCACATTGGTAAAGACAACAAGATAGATAGGACCACAACAACACTTGAACTCAAATAGGACTCCATTGAGAGAATTGATTCTACTTAAATGTGGTAAAGATTTACTATAAACATGTGTGTGTTTTTGTATGCATGGGTGTATGTGTGTCTGTGTGTTTTGTATGTATATGTGTATTGGTATTTGTGTATTTGTATGCGTGGGTTTATTTGACAAAAAAATAGGACCACCATTGGAGATAAATACAAATTTTTGTATAAATGTGTGAGATATACCAAAAATTGCAAGAGACCCTTGTGTTATCAATGCCAGCTTTTTCTTAGAGATACTTCAATAATAACAAAGGGTCTGCGGCCACAAAAATACACTTCCGCCACAAAAACATTAATTAAATATTTCAATAATAAAAGATGTACTTCCATCACAAATTTTTTTATATTTAGAGTCACTGTTTCTAGCTAGCACCTAAAAAGTGGAGGCAAACACTCTCACACCCATATATACATAGTAACCACAAGATTGAAATGATATGATTTGGGTTTGTGTGTGGGAGATAAGTACATTTATATTTGTATCTATGTTTATATTTATTTGTATGTAAGTATGTAAGCTTATATATTAGTATGTAAGTATATGTAGATATATGTAGGTATATGTATATAAAAGTATATCTAGATAGATGTAGATATATAATTATTTATGTAAGTATTTTATGTGTGTGTATAAGTATGTAACTATATAAGTATATAATAAGTATAAAAGTATGCTTAAATTTATTTGTATATAAGTATATAATTATGCTTTATTTATATATGTAAGTATGCTTATATATATAAGCATACTTGTATATATAAGCATACTTATATATACAAGTATAAATTTATTTGTATATAAGTATATAATTATGCTTTATTTATATATGTAAGTATGCTTATATATATGAGCATACTTGTATATATAAGCATACTTATATATACGAGTATGCCTATATATATAAGTATTCTTATATATAAGTAAGTATGCTTATATATGTAAGTTATAACAAAAATAAAAAATTATTGTGTAAATGTGTGTGTGTGTGTGTGTGTGAGAGAGAGAGAGAGAGAGAGAGAGAGAGAGAGAGAGAGAGAGAGAGAAATAAATCAAATATTTTATCTATATGTGTGTGTGTAAAAAATTAAAAATAACCCAAAAAACAAAAAAAGTTTCCCAAAAAAGCAAAAAACATTCACTAATAAAACTTGAAAAAAACAAAAAAAAAACTAAAAACATTCCCAAAAAAAAAACAAGCAGGCCATAGGCCTTGGTCTATGGCCACAACCATGGCTAGAGCACGTAGACTATCCATGTTTAGTATTTGCTCCAAATCCGCCTCAAGTTCCTCGAGTTGTTGGATCACCTCGTTTGTGGCTACTCTTGTTGTCTCCATCGTTCAGGCCGGATATCCACTCGTTCGTCATTGTTCAAGCACGCATTGCCACTAATTAGATGTTCCAATCGCTCCACCAGAAATATTTCCCATTTTATGATCATTGCAAATTCTTCGACGTCGAGCCACTTGGTATTTGTAGCAACTACATGGGCAAAGTGTCTTCTCCTCTAAATCAACAAAATTTGACTCTTATTTCCATGCTATTTCTCATGCGCTTTTCGATGCACTTTCCTACGCTTATTTCGACGCATATATCGATGGCGTAGGTTTTTACAGTAAAACAGGGCCTCTCTTTTTTCTGCATTTTTTTTCGTGCACATGTGTTTTGCTTCCTCACTAGGTATACCTCCTTTTCCCTCACTCCCATCTCCTCTTGGTTACATGTACATGTGATGCAAAATGTTTGTGTGTGTAATTATGAGTAATTTTCATGTTTTTTTACTTTCTCATTTGTTTTTGCAAGTTCTTTCTCTCTCCCAAGCTCTTCTCCACCTCCTTCTTTGCCCTCCCTCCCCTCCCTTCCCCTCTCCTCTCCTCTCCTCTCCTCTTGGTTGTTAAATTGGTGTGTGTGTGTTAAGGGATAAACCTCCTTGTGTATCCATGCTATTCACACTTTTAGGGTTAAATTGGTGTGTGTGTGTTAAATTGGTGTGTGTGTGTGGGATAAACCTCCTTGTGTATCCATGCTATTCACACTTTTAGGGTTTTTTATCACTAATTCTTTTCTCAAATTTTTGTTTTGTTTTGTAGGTCTTCTAATCCTCTCTTTCAGCTTCACTAAAAAGAGGTAAATTCCTTTCTCTCTTTCCTCTATTTTTATCTACCAAAAAGAGGGGTTTTGTTTTGTAGGTCCTCTATGCATATAGCTTAATGCACATGCATAGAGCTCTAATCATAGAGCGTAATCTATGCATTAAGCTCTATTCATATAGCTTAATGCATAGATTAAGCTCTATGCATAGAGCTCTATGCATGCATTAAGCTCTATGCATAGAGCTTAATGCATGTATAGAGCTTAATCTATGCATGAACTAAGCTCAATGCATGCATGCTTAATGCATAGTGCCGGGATACGGTTTAGTTTAGGATAGCATTGTCGTGCCATGGCACGTCTATGATGTGAAACCGTGCATGTGAGTTCATCAATTACACATCCAGATGCATGGGGTTAAGTGCCATGACGAGTCATTATATGATGCCATGTACATATATTCATATTGTATATGAGGTTTAATAAGACAAGCTGAGGCTGAGTCAGAATTAGGAGTTTTTTGTATATGAGTGTGGAGGGTGATGCTTCTGCTAAATGGTATCGACTGGATCAAATCAGTGAATCTTATGGAATTCGAATGTAAGCATGAGGGTATCTCAATGCACAAAGGAATGTATTTATGAAGATATGGGAAAATACTTGAATGAATAATTGGGGAGTCTATAAATCACATGGTCAATATGATGATTTATACACTATGGAGGCATCAAAAAGTAATGGAGACTCAATGAACATGGCAGTGTCGAGAAACTTATTGAATGTGGGGAAAATGTGGAGATAGAAAACTGCACTTGGACTTCATGGATCATCATGTAAAGAGGTACATGCATCTTATGTATATCTCCACATTGAGAATATTTTGGGAATCTTGTGGTTATGCCTTGCAACCTTAGTGCTAAGGTTGAAAGCACTAAGGCTAGCAGCACCACGTGGCTAGCAACACACGTGGTGGGGCTTTCTAGATAATATGAAGCGCAGCCTTTGAGATGCGGAAACTCCCGCTTCAATAGCTGGGAAAAGGTGAGCATCGTCGAGTTCTCCACGGGAAATAAGAAAAAGGACCGGAGGCTCACGGCGGCGAACCAGAGGGAATAGAGAAAATCTGCAGAGGTGTGGAACAGCGTCCAATCGACCAGGGCTCCTTATTTCTTGATGGTGGCGACTGTACATCATGTCTTGGGTCTCAAACTGAGGAGAAAATGAAGATTGATAAGGAGATAGGACTCTCAGAAAAATCTTTACATAACATGTTATTCTCTCCTTACGCTTACAGCAAGGTGGCGAATGAGAAGGAAGAAACGAATACTGGAAATCGTTTCTTTTTCCCTTAAAGAGATAAGCGAATGCTTCCTTTTAAAAGAAAATTCCTCTAAAAAGGCTTTCAAATGAGATCTTGTAAAAGTTTTTTATTATTATTACCTTGATGAGCTTTAAAGCTTAGATTTCAAATTCAAAATAGCCGGGTTTTGAATGCAAATTAGGGAACTTCAAAAATTACAAGATTATGTGATACATATGCTATGCTATTTTCCTTGTGAGATGTTGGAATATTAAGGCAGGTTTTCAGGTGATAAAGTGCATCTCGAAATAATGGTTTTGATGGCACTGGATGTAAAGGATGAAACTGGACACATGTATATTGGAAAAATTGGAAGGCCTTGTGATGCCCACATGTGAATGGTTCAAAGGGTTTCAGGCAATTTTGTGCGTGAGTTTTCTTGTTGGATTTGACATTCACTCTCACAGCTAGAAGTTTCGTACTTTCCTGGCTGTACCGCACACGTCACCGACAGCTTTTTGGTGAACCCGACGTGAAACTGCTGGGGTGAGAGTGTGGTGAAATATACAGGGAAGCTATGGCTGAGAATTCTGAGGGCCAGGGGGTTCATTTTGACCCCGGAGTTATGCAGATGTTCCAAATGTTTACCATGTACATGCAACAGCAACAAGCTGCTGAGAGGGGACAGATTTCCACGACCAAAGCCTTACAATCAATTGTGAAAAAGGTGGATCAATTTGATGGGAAGGACATTACAAAGTATTTGCGCAATTATATAAAGGAGATGGAACTAAACAGGGTAACTGAAGAGGATATGGTTCGAAGTTTCGAGCTGGTGTGCGTTCCTGAAATAAGAGAGCGTATAAAAGGATTGCAGACAGCACAGGGTGGCAGAAATTGGGAAGAGTTCAAGCTTGCTTTAAAGGATGAATACTTCATGGAGGATTCTGAGCGAGTGACCAAACGAACTTTTTTGGAATGGGTCACAAAACCTAAAATGGGAATTTCTGCCACAGAATTGCTAAGGGAGTTTGAGAAGCGTTATGCCCAGTTGTCAAGAATAGAGCGTGCAACTTTGGACAGAGAAAAGACAGAGCTCTTCTTGCAAGCAGCTGGGAAAGATCTCCAGGAGAAATTGGAAATCCTCCTTGAGGATAAAAATACAGAGCAAGGATTAAAGAGTGATTGGAATGATGTTGAGGATGCAGTCACTATGTTAGCAAAGCGGCAGCGGAGGAGGGATAAAATGGTGATGGGCTCTGCAACCCCCATAGCTGCTGTTACCCCTGAGAATTTATCCAAGCCAGCTGCCACAATTCCTAAGATAGATGGGCCGATGGATGAGCTTATCAAGGGTATGCGTGATTTAAAATTGAAGATGTCCAGGATCGAAGAAAAAGGTCTACCATTGGGGCAGGCTTCTATGCAAAGGCCTCAAAGCAAAGAAGGGTTTACATATAGATGCATATGGTGTGATGACCCAGAGCATGCAAAGAAGGATTGTACCAGCTATAAAGAAGCTCTTAAAAATCAACTTGTGTTCTTCAAAGATGGGAAAATCCATCTTACAGAGACTGGTCTTCTGCTGAGTACAAACTTTGGGAAAGGAGGGATGAAAAAGCTGGTAGAGGATATGGCTGCTAGTCATGCCATTTCTATGGTTGAGGCAGCAACCTATGGATTAAAGGTTGATCAACAAAAGCAGGGATTTGAGAATGATGAGGATTATGAGAATGAGAATTTTTGGCCGTCAACAATGGAATTAATTGCATCAAAGAAAGTGTCAAAGCAAGCTTTGCATGAGGCAGGTGATTGTATACGTCTTGAGACTGGCTGGGAGGAGCCTGTGGATTCTTTATCCATTCATGCCTATATTGCCAAATGCCAAAATAATGAGGCACAGGTAGAGGAGAAACGTAAAAGGGAAAATGAGGAAGGAGGGCCATCAAAAAGAGTTACACGTGGAAGTGAAAAGAAGGATCCTGGGCCATCACATATGCCTCCACAGCATAGCAGACCTCCACATGATGTTTCAATGGAAGAAGTGCCAGCAAAAATGAAGGAGAAGGGTAAAGGGAAAAGTCCACTCTACAAGCTTCAATCTGATATTGAAGTTGCAACAGATCTCAAAAAGGTGCTTGAAGAGAGAATTCTAAACAGCATGGTGGAATTCACACTAGGGGAAGTCTTGGGGATTGCAAAGAAAGAATTTCATGATGAGATAATTGATATTATACGAAGAAAAAGGCAGTCCATAATTGAATCTATTCCATCACAAGGGGAGGCAAGCACTTCCAAGACTCATGGTGTACAGGTACAGAAAAAGGAAGAGAGAGAAAATGTGGTGGAATGTAATCACTCTGCTGATGGGGCACGACAAGTGCGTTTTGTGGAAGAGGATGATGAAAAAGAAGTTCTTACAAAGAGTCATTACTCCAGGAGTCATTGGGCAAGAGCAACCACTGAAACCCTTGTCAAGATAGGTGATTTGGAAGAGCCATATGTTGCTCTAATTGATCATGGGTCTGAAATAAATCTTATGGCTAAAAGTCTCTACAACAAATGTAAGTGGCCAATGGATGTGGATCATGGGTGGATGATTAAAGCAGCTAATAATTCGTCTGGAGAGCTTTATGCAGCATGTCCAAATGTAAGGGTAACTATAGGGGATGTGAAGGATGATCAGAATTTCTTTGTTCAGGAGATGTCATCATATCCCCTCATTCTTGGGCAACCCTACATTACAGCTGTAAGGATGGAAACAAAGGTTTTGGATGATGGTTCAGCTTATGCAAGAATAAGGAGTAAAGATGGCAAAAAGCCTGTTCAGTTTTTGACAGTTTGCATTAATCATGAAAGGAATCGTGAATCTCTTAGGGCACAGTCGCTCCCGAAGATAAACAGAGAGTTTATGAATTACAGGGAGATGAGGGATTTTGGCCAGGTGCCATTGTAAAGCGGGATTCCAATGGTACAAGGGGAAATGAGTTCTCGCAGGACTCAACCAATGTAAATAGTTTTTCAGCAAATTTTCAGGGATTCTCCAGCTATGGGTCACTGGTTTTTGTAAAAAGCAAGGATTTAAAGCGTGGCATGCAAAAACATATACAAAATGAACAAAAAAGTTTTGAGCAGTGTGGTCTTTTGGAGAAGAATGAGTTTATTTCAGGGGTGCTTGATGAGGTGTCATTTATAGATACTATGGATGTGCTTTTTGATATGAGAAGAGCATGCTTACAGGGTGGAAATGAAATGATAAAGGTGTCATCTGTGGAGATGTATGATATAATCCAGGAATTTGAGGGGGTGGAATGTAAAAACATGAATTGTGAGATGGATGCTCATGTTGATACAAAGTACAAAACGGTTGCAAAGAAGGTGAAGCCAGTTGCCTTGCCCTTGCCACCAGGAAGCAAGGAGAAGATAGATGAAGCTTCTATGCAGCCAAATCTTAGAGATCCGAAGAAAATTGGGCATAAATTTACTCAAGAAACTCTGAAAGAGCTGAAGATTGGTGAGAAGGATTTTCTGTTGCCAGTTGAAAGGGAATGCTTTGAGGAGATGCTTGTAAAACATGAGAAAGCTTTTGCCTTTCAGCCGCATGAGATAGGTTGTGTTGATCCAAGTGTAACAGCACCAATGGTGATCTTTACTGTTCCACATGTGCCTTGGAACCTATGGCCAATTCCAGTACCAAAGGCTCTCTTGCCAAAGTTGATGGAATTACTAAAGGAAAAGATCAGGATGGGAATCTTGGAGCCTTCATGTGCCCCATATTCCAACAGATGGTTTACTGTACCAAAGAAAAATGGGACATTGCGCTTTATTCAAGACATGCAATCTGTAAACAAAGTCACAATCAGGAATGTGGGAGCAGGTCCAATTGTGGATGAGTTTGCAGAAGCATTTGCAGGGAAAGCTATATACTCTATGGGTGATCTTTATTCGGGATATGATCAGTTCCAGCTGGATATACAAAGCAGGGACTTGACCACAATGAGAACTCCTTTGGGATTAGTAAGGATGTGTACCTTACCACAGGGAGCCACTAACTCAGTGGCACATATGATGAATGGAATGAATAAAGTCTTACGGGACTTCATACCACAAAAAACTATGCCATTTTTGGATGATGTGCCAATAAAGGGCTGTGATGAGAAAGACAAAAATGGGGATTTGGATTCAAAAGGGTGCCGCAAGTTTGTGGCAGATCATATAAAGGATTGTGACATGATTCTATCCAGGCTTGAAGAAGTGAATCTTACTTTATCTGGGCAGAAATCAGTGTTTGGGGTTGGTGAAGTGCTAATAGTGGGACATCTTTGTAGTACTAGTGGACGCTGTCCTTGTCCAGCCAAGATAGATGCAATACAAAGAATGAGGGAAATATGCATTAATGTTACAGAGCTGAGGAGATTTCTTGGAGCATGCGTCTTTTATGTTATTTGGATCCCACATTATGCACATGTAGCAGATCCTCTTTATCAACTTTTGAGGAAAAATCAAAAATTTTTGTGGAGCGCAGTACATGTTAAAGCTATGCGGAAGCTGAAATATTTGCTCCAATCATCACCCATTTTGAGAAAGGCAGATTATGAGTGTGGCAGGCCTGTAATTGTTACAGTTGATACTAGTCCTACTGGGATAGGATGGGCAGTAGGGCAAGATGATGAGGATGATCATAGGTATGTAATTAGATTTGGAGCAAAGGTATTAAGCTTTCGGCAGCGAAAGTATCCACAGATCAAGAGAGAATTATGGGGGATAGTCACTGCTCTAAAATGTGAAAAAGAATATCTTATTGGGGCATCTGTACTTGTGGAGACTGATTGCTTGCCACTTCTTGGGATGATAGCAAGTTGTACCACTCCAGATATTGCTATGCTTAGGTGGATTGCTTATATCAAGTCACTAAATCCTGAGTTTGAGCATATTGCGGGAAAAGATAATCCAGTTGCAGATATGCTATCACGAGCCAGGTATGAAGATGAGGAAGAGATGATTAGTGACATTGATGATGTGGGTACAAAGTTCTATACTACAGCATATGCAAAGGGGGATCATATTTGCCTATCAAATGCACTTGAGTCTTTTATTGAGGAAATATATGAAGGAGATTGGTTGCTTATTGGTCAATATTTGAGCACTCTAACAAGGCAAGAGAATTGGTCTGACTCAGAATTTAAGAGGATCCGCAGAAAAGCATATGGTTACTTTCTAAAGGATGGGTATCTCTGGAAGCATCCTAAACAGAGGAATGCTATGCCACAGAGAGTCATATGTGATAAAGAGACTCAAGGAAAGCTTGTGAAAGAATTCCATGAGAGTCTCTGGGCTGGGCATAGAAGTGTGTGGGCCACCTTTACCAAAATAAAGGAGAAATATTGGTGGAGAGGAATGTACAAGGATATTTCCCAATATGTGGAAACATGCATAGTATGCCAAATGTACTCAAATGTGAGGCATCGTGATGGCTTGCAACCAACCTACCCACCTGCCATGCACTACAAATGGGTAGTGGATCTAGTTACAATGCCTTTGGGAATTTGGCAGATGCGGTATATAGCACTTGGCAAGAGAAGATTTGACAAATCAGGTAGAAGGGCGTGCTCTTAGAACAAAGAGTACGGAAACAGTATGCAAATTTCTCTTGGAAGATGTGATCTGCCGATATGGTTGTGTTGGGAAAATAACAGCTGATAGAGGTGAGCTAGATGTTGAAGAAGCAAGGGAATTCTTCTCTAGAATTGGTATCAAACTGTCTCTAACATGTGCTTACAATCCTGAGGGCAATGGGAAAAGTGAACGAGGACATCCTCCAATCATTAAAGCTTTGGCTAAGGCATGCAGAGAAAGGATAAGAGAGTGGCCAAAGCTGCTACCATATGCCTTGTGGGCTGACCGTACAACTCATAGCTCAGTGACAGGATACACGCCTGCAGAATTAATGTATGGTCAGAAGCCAGTGATGCCAGTTGAAGAAGTAATTCTAACTTGGAATGTATTGCCCTGGGTGGAAGGATTGAGCAGAGATGACCTCCTTGCATTGCGAATAAGACAGTTGGAGAGGAGGCCTGAAGATGTAGAGCTTGCTAAAGCTCGCTTGAAAGATGCAAGGTTGAAAAATAAAGAAAGATTTGATAGTAGACACAGACTCCGGCCAAAACCTATTGAAGAAGGTGATTGGGTTCTAATGTATGATAGTAGCCTTGACAACCAATTCACTGTTCAAAGAAAATTTGCAAAAAGATGGTTTGGCCCTTACATTGTCAAGCATGTGCATGGAAATGCCACGTATACTCTGTGTGAGCTTGATGGAACAGAAGTAAAGAATCTTGTGGCTGGCAAAAGAATCAAGATATTTAAAAGAAGACATGATGGTGATCCTTTTGATTCACAAGAAATTCAGGATGGGAAGCCTGACAGTGGAAGTATGGATATGATTGAAGAGGAAGAGGATGATCTTCCTGGAACTGCAGAAGATGAAGACGACATCCAGCTATATGTAGATCTTGATGATGATTTGGCACATACCAGAGGATGTGCAGGTTTAGAGGGGGTGGATGTCGTGCCATGGCACGTCTATGATGTGAAACCGTGCATGTGAGTTCATCAATTACACATCCAGATGCATGGGGTTAAGTGCCATGACGAGTCATTATATGATGCCATGTACATATGTTCATATTGTATATGAGGTTTAATAAGACAAGCTGAGGCTGAGTCAGAATTAGGAGTTTTTTGTATATGAGTGTGGAGGGTGATGCTTCTGCTAAATGGTATCGACTGGATCAAATCAGTGAATCTTATGGAATGTAAGCATGAGGGTATCTCAATGCACAAAGGAATGTATTTATGAAGATATGGGAAAATACTTGAATGAATAATTGGGGAGTCTATAAATCACATGGTCAATATGATGATTTATACACTATGGAGGCATCAAAAAGTAATGGAGACTCAATGAACATGGCAGTGTCGAGAAACTTATTGAATGTGGGGAAAATGTGGAGATAGAAAACTGCACTTGGACTTCATGGATCATCATGTAAAGAGGTACATGCATCTTATGTATATCTCCACATTGAGAATATTTTGGGAATCTTGTGGTTATGCCTTGCAACCTTAGTGCTAAGGTTGAAAGCACTAAGGCTAGCAGCACCACGTGGCTAGCAACACACGTGGTGGGGCTTTCTAGATAATATGAAGCGCAGCCTTTGAGATGCGGAAACTCCCGCTTCAATAGCTGGGAAAAGGTGAGCATCGCCGAGTTCTCCGCGGGAAATAAGAAAAAGGACCGGAGGCTCACGGCGGCGAACCAGAGGGAATAGAGAAAATCTGCAGAGGTGTGGAACAGCATCCAATCGACCAGGGCTCCTAATTTCTTGATGGTGGCGACTGTACATCATGTCTTGGGTCTCAAACTGAGGAGAAAATGAAGATTGATAAGGAGATAGGACTCTCAGAAAAATCTTTACATAACATGTTATTCTCTCCTTACGCTTACAGCAAGGTGGCGAATGAGAAGGAAGAAACGAATACTGGAAATCGTTTCTTTTTCCCTTAAAGAGATAAGCGAATGCTTCCTTTTAAAAGAAAATTCCTCTAAAAAGGCTTTCAAATGAGATCTTGTAAAAGTTTTTTATTATTATTACCTTGATGAGCTTTAAAGCTTAGATTTCAAATTCAAAATAGCCGGGTTTTGAATGCAAATTAGGGAACTTCAAAAATTACAAGATTATGTGATACATATGCTATGCTATTTTCCTTGTGAGATGTTGGAATATTAAGGCAGGTTTTCAGGTGATAAAGTGCATCTCGAAATAATGGTTTTGATGGCACTGGATGTAAAGGATGAAACTGGACACATGTATATTGGAAAAATTGGAAGGCCTTGTGATGCCCACATGTGAATGGTTCAAAGGGTTTCAGGCAATTTTGTGCGTGAGTTTTCTTGTTGGATTTGACATTCACTCTCATAGCTAGAAGTTTTGTACTTTCCTGGCTGTACCGCACACGTCACGACAGCGTGCCTTGCAAAGTGCTTTATGTAAAAGCCTCATGCAGAATGCTTTATACATAAGCTTTATATATAAGGCCTCATGCATAAGCTTTTGTATGTATGCATTACTAATCCTTTCCTCACCCTTTTGTTGGTTTTGTAGGTCCTCTAATTCTCTCTTTCAACATCACAAAAAAGAGGTAAGTGCTTTTCTATCTTTCCTCTATTATTATTGCACCCTTGGGTGCTGGGGATATGTTTTGTAGTTTTGCGCATAAGCATTATGCATAATGCTTTATGCATAATGCTAATTCATGCTTTATGCATAAGCCTCATGCATAGCTTTATGCAAAAGGTCTCATGCATAAGCTTTATGCATAATGCTTTATGCATAAGGCTTTATGCATAGTGCTTTATGCATAAGCCTCATGCATAATGCTTTATGCATAAGCCTCTTGCATAGCTTTATGCATAATGCTTTATGCATAATAAGTGTTGAGCGATAATTCATGTGTATACTCTTATTAAAGTGTCCATGTGGGCTTTGTTATGTGTGTGTAGAAACATGTCTCGCACTCCAGATGAGACACTGGCTTACTCTCCATCCTTCTCTCTATATGCCATGTTGCCTGAGGCCGGGCCTGAGGCCGTGGGCCTGAGGCCCGGACCATTGGCACCACCACTGCTAACCCTAGTTCACATGTAGAAATCCCACAAAGAACCGCTAGAACCCCTCTCTCAGGTTGCTTGTCCACTTGCAGAGAGCACAACGCTCGAGTAGTGGAGGTGGAGGCGGTTGTTGTCCAAGTGGGGGCACGGATGGGTCTACGCCCCCACGTGAGCGTCCTTCCCCATCTAGTGCTTACGTTTCGACACAGCCCACACCCGCCACTGGTGGAGAAAAAATTTACACAACTGTCAATGGCAATGTGGTTTTGGATCATGTCAGGCAAGAGATGAAGAGCCGCATCCGCGAGCTTTGCCACATTGTCTTTACAAATGACTTTATGACTTTATGACTTTATGGCCAAAATTGGATAAAGACAAGAAAGATAGATTCATAAATCAAATCAAGGATGAGTTCAAGAGCCGGCCGTCAGCAATAGTGATGTCATCCCCATAAGGTGGATAAAGGACCACATGGTGGACGTCATGAAACATTGGCGGGGAGATGTGACTAGGAGAGTGAAGGCAGGGGGTGAGAAGCCTTGGTACATGAGCACCGAGGATTGGAATGAGGAGAGGCAAAAGCATGCTCGAAATCCCCAACGCTACAAGCAACAAGAGGATGCGGCCAAAGCTCGCCGAATGGAGAGCGTAGGAAGCTCTCACCTTGGAAGCGGCGGTTGGGACGCATTCCATGTCTACTTTGTAAGTATCAACATTTATCTTGTATGTTTCATTTGATGTTATGTCTACTTTGTAAGTATCAACGCTTATCTTATTGTTTTAGTACTTTTAGAATCAAGTGGTTGGTTGGCCAGCAATGGGAGAAGAGGAGGACATTGCGTGCCGCCATAACACGGTCCTTGGAGCTATAAGGTAAATACCATCATATCTAGGCATCAAGCAAGTCTGGGGTTCCACATAATTACGGTACTTCCATCTGAAAACCCAATTCCCAATTTATGAATCTTCATTCTAAATATCAATTTGTATGAATTTCATCACACAATTATAATCTTTTACTTGTAACTCATAAATTTTTGACATTTCTTACTTCTTGGTTTATCAACTTTAGCCAATTTGCTCTCTGATATACCAACTGAAAGATCCGTGCCCCCTCTGTGCAACGAATTCTGGGGTGCTAGTAGTGGAAGTAGCAACTTCTAGCACAAGGCAGAGCTTCCACTCGGGGCCTCACCCACACGAATGTCTAGACAAGAGACTAATCCATCAGTTCTTCCAAAATCGAACCCTGAAAAAACTTACCTCACCCGAAAGACATAGGTGATTCCTCTAGGAAAAATTATTCTAATGCAGTCAAGAGTCTTAAATTACCCCTTTTTATTCCGGCCAAACCCATAGGTCACATAGCCGGATCAAGGGAGGAACTTACACTTGGATCATAGAGACTAATGCTTTTTTCCTCGGCTCAACAGGGAGAGCTATTGATTCTTTTCCATAGAACAAGGGTTATCTATGATTTACTTCAACTATCGTAACTTAAATAGAGTTGAATTTTATTTTAGGAATCCATCAGTCTAGCCTAACCCCATCTAATCCCATGGATTAGCCAACCTCCCAACCACTATATTAATAGGATCCATTTAGAAATTTGGTTATGTTTTGTCATCCTGGGTACCAGGGAAAAGAGTTCCCAAGCCCCCTAGCCAGATCTCATGCAAAATACAATTCAGACATACCACTTATGCACCCAATATGAAATTGCCTTTCACAAATTCGGCTATCTTTAAAGTAGAATTGAGATGAAACCATAATATTTAGGTCCTAATCCTCCAAAATATCCAATTTGAAGTCCAGTTTCCAATCGTTCCTTCTTCGGTGTACCTATGGCATCATTGGCAACTAGAACGCTCACTACATATTCAGGGCCTGTTTCAATAGTCCCCTAGCCCATAGTACCTAGGAATATAATCACAAAAAATCCAGATGGACTCTCCGTTGAAGATCAGCTAGATCAATCAATAAGATCCATGTAAAAGGGTCATGAACTCATCCGTTAAAGACCAGCAAGGCCAATCAACCAAATTCACGCCCGTGTTCAGAAAACAACTCCAACTCATTTTCTTTCCTGACACACATGTGGGTATCTTCGACAACCCAGATCCCGATCACCGTATGGTCAGCACCCTCTAGGCTCCTTCGCAGAGGTAACCTAGCGCTTCACTCATAGGTCGCTTCCTTGGTCCCTCATCCACCGACCGGAAGCTCACCATTTTAATCGAACTGAGGCTGGTCAAGACCTCGGCCAACCTTGCCATGCGCGAGACGTCCTTCATTGACTCTTCTTCAGCCCCGCCGTTGTGCAACCTTTTCACTTAGGTCCTCACGACCTTATTCGACAAGATAATCAAAATGCTTTCCCAACATTCTTGACATAAAACAGTCTTTTAAAAATAGGTTTTTATATACAAATATAGTTTCCAACGAACTCCCATCTTTCCACATCGTTCCACGTCATTTCTCATTATTCCACATTCTTCTACATTAATTCACATCACATCATTCCATGTCCATTCATAGCTATTCACATCATCCTACATCCAATCACATCATCCTACATCCAATCACATCATTCCGTATCCAATCACATCATTCCGTATCCAATCACATCATTCAGATCATATCACATCATTCCGTATCCAATCACATCCATTCACATCGTCCTACATCCATTCACATCACATCACATCCATTCACATCCATTCAGATCATATCACATCCATTCACATCCATTTACATCCATTCACATCTTATCACATCCATTTACATCCATTCACATCTTATCACATCTATTCACATCCATTCAAATCCATTCACATCCATTCACATCCATTCAGATCCATTCACATCCATTCATATCCATTCACATCCATTCACATCCATTCACATCCATTCACATCTATTCACATCCATTCACATCTATTCACATCCATTCACATCTATTCTCATCATTCACATCCATTCAGATCTATTCAGATCCATTCAGATCCATTCACATCCCTCCACTCTCACTATGGGGTTACATTTGGGATTATCGAATGCTAACTTGCGTTTCCCTATGGTGTATGACTTGTAATGCTCATGTACTAGAGGGACAAATCAGGCTCATTTTCCTCTCCTTCGTTAGCTACTTTAGGCTATAGCCTTAGTCTCTTATTCCGTGCGAGTTCATAATTTTGTTTCCCTCTAGCCGAGTGACTCAGTGTTGGCTCATCAAAGAATTCCACCTTTGTCATATCAATTGGGGGTGGTCTAATATACTTGACCTTTTGTAACTCCTCTCCCCAATCATTTATAAACTTTCAATGTAAGTCCTACCCATGTACTAGAGCCATTGGGTGGTAGTTGTTCTTTCTTGTTGTTGCCATATAGGCAGTGATGTGTGTGAACACACTTAGGACCGCCGGGGTACTTTTTCCCTCTTTCGGAGGTTTTTTTTCCTTGCTTGTATATACGCCCATTATTCTAGGACTAACTAATCTTTATACATTGACACAATCTAGTACATTGTGTGTGTGTGCATTCTTGCTTCTTCTTCTCCAAGCTTTGTGTGCTTTCATGCAACCCTAATTCCAACAATTGGTATCAGAGTAGGCATCGACTCCTCCCAGGGCTACGCCGCTAGCATCCTCCGACTCACATTCTCCGATTGAGGTGAGCTTTCACGAGCGCTTGTAAGTCCCTATACTCTGCAAAAACTTCTTCTCCTTCCCCAGGTAGCAACAATAGGTCTGAGAAGGCTCTTGATAAAGGCACGAAAAAAATCAGGTGTAACTATTGTAAGGCAACTGATCATGTCATTAAGAATTGCCCTAAGCTAAAGGCTAAAGAGGCAAAGAAGAAAGAGTCAAATGCAGCCACAATAGCGAATGCTTCTACAAATGCAGATTCTGCAAATCTTGTGCAGGATACAGAATGGGCATTTAGCGTGTATTGCCAGTATGACCCATATGTACATGATGCATGTTTGGCAGTTTCTGTTGACTTTGATGTATGGTAATTTGACAGTGGTGCTACAAAGCACATTACCTCGTATCATGATATGTTCACTTGTCTTGAGGCTGTCTCTAATGGGAATACTGTCACATGTGTCAATAATGCTTCTTACCTAGTGAAGGGCATTGGTAAAATTATGCTTACTGCTGCAAATGGCAGCGCTTTCACACTTTCAGATGCTTTGTATATGCCAAGGATAAAGAAGAATCTATTGTCTCTCTCTGCGCTTGCTAGACTTGAACTTGTAGTCGAATTTGTGGATGACAGATGTATTGTTCATGATTTGACTTTTAGTGATACGATTATTGCATATGGCACCTAGTTTTGTGGGGCTGCTGTATAGGCTCAATTCTTATGACAAGTGTGTGGAAGATTCAACAAATGCAGTTTCTGATGAAAAGGCAGTTTCAGATGCAAAACTATGGCATGCTCATTTTGGTCATCTGAACTTTGCTACTTTGCTGCGTTTTGCAGAAATTTGATCTGGTTGCTTCATTGCCCCCTCTTGAGGCACCATTCAAACATGTTTGTGAAGGCTGTAGTTTGGGCAAAATGCAGCGTTTTGCATTTCCAAAGGATGGTTTTGTGCGGGCCACTCGCAAATTGCAACTTGTACATAGTGATGTATGTGGGCCTATGCAAACTCTGTCATTTGGTAAACACTTGTACTTCGTGACTTTCATTGATGATGATTACTCGAGGCATGCATGGGTATATCCACTGAAGGAGTATATGCCTAAAGAGTTTGATGCATTTCGGGCTGGTCGTGGGATAAAACACCAATGTACAGTGCCATATACCTCTCAGCAAAATGGTGTTGCTGAGAGGAAAAACAGGTCACTTATGGAGATAGCACGATGTATGGTCAAGAGAGCCAAGCTTTGCCACATGCCTTTTGGCTTGAGGCTATCATGTGTGCTGCATATGTACTCAACAGGTGTCCCACTAAGGCCTTGCAGTCTGTTACTCCATACAAAGCTTGGCATGCCAGCCTTTTATTGGTCACTTGCGTGTCTTGGGTTGCTTGGCCTATGCTTTAGTGCCTGTGCAACAACGTAGAAAATTGGATGATAAGGCTGTCAAATGCATTTTTGTTGGTTACAGTGCTAAGAGCAAGGGTTACAGATTGTATCATCTATAGTCAAAGCGTATCTTGATTAGTTGAGATGTTTTTGTGGAAGATGCTATGCAGCCTTTGTTATCATGTACCAAAGAGAGAGGTGTGAGCTCACGGGATGTATTTGATACGTTGTTGCCTCTGTTTATAGGTGGGAATTCAAATGTAAGTCCTAATGAAGTAAATATTCAGCCTGTGCAGATTTCAAATGACATCATAGATCAGTCTATTTCTGATGTAAGTCCTAATGAAGTAAATATTCAAATGTAAGTCCTAATGAAGTAAATATTCAGCCTATGCAGATTTCAAATGACATCATAGATCAGTCTATTTCTGATGTAGATTTACACGATGTAATTTATGAGAATAAATGATCAGGTTAGAGGTATGCCTAAATGGCTAGTGTAAACCTTGCGTGATAGTAAAATTGATGCACCTATTTCTAGTCGTACTCGTTAAGGTTTTCAGCATGGCATCAGATTGTTATGCTTTGGCTGTGTTGAAGAGGAAGAACCTCTTTCATTTGATGAGGCACAAAAATCAGAAAATTGGTTGTCTGCAATGCAAAGTGAATATGATGCTATAATGAAGAATGGTACATGGTCTTTGTGTGATTTGCCTATTGGTAAAAAGTTCATTGGATGTAACTAGGTTTTTAAGTTGAAACGAAAGCCAGATATAGCACTGTTGATTGCTATAAGGCTAGACTTGTTTGCAAAGGGTTATGCTCAAGAAAAGGGCATTAATTTTGATGAGACCTTTGCTCCCACTTGTCGTATGACTACCATTCGTAGTAGCATTTGTGCTTTGGTAGCTCATAATGGTTGGAATGTACATCAGTTGGACATCAGTTGGAATGTACATCAGTTGGACATAAAGACTGCGTTCTTGAATGGAGATTTGTATGAGGAGGTGTATGTATCGCAACCTCTTGGTTTTGTTCAAAGAGGACAGGAAAACAAAGTGCACAAGTTGACAAAGTGTACAGGTTGAAAAAGGCTTTGTATGGTTTAAAGCAAGCTCCACGAGCTTGGTATGAAAAGATACATGCATATTTGATTGCACATGGTTTTCAGAATAGTCCAACAGAAAGCACTTTGTATGTTAAACGTGTGGATGATGACATGCTGCTCATAGGACCAAATGAGAGTCATATTGCTAATTTTAAGGCTGACTTGAATGCCTCTTTTGAGATATTAGATTTGGGGCATTTGCATCATTATTTGGGGATACAATTTAAGCAGTGTGATGGAGGTATTACTTTGTGTCAGTAGACAAAGTATATTGAGACATTGTTGCGGAGATTTGGCCTTGAAGACTGCAAGCCTATTGCTACTCCAATGGAGACAGGTTTGAAGTTGTCTTCATGATGCTGGAGATCATTTTGATGTCACGTTCTATCAGACAGCTGTTGGTTGCCTCATTTATGTATGCATTACGAGACCGGACATTGAGTTTGCAATCTCACAGGTGAGCAGGTTTATGCATAGCCCAGGGTCTTAGCATTGGAAGGTAGTTAAACGCATCTTTCGCTACTTGAGTGGCACCATACATCTTGGGTTGTTTTATCCCAAGGGGGGATCATTGCCGCTAGATTTACATGCTTTTTCAGACTCAGATTGAGCTGGTTGCTATGACACAAGAGTGTCCACAAGTGGTTTTTGTTTCATGCTCGGTAGCTCATGCATATCTTGGTTGAGCAAGAAGCAACATACTGTGGCCACTTCTAGTTATGAAGCTGAGTACAGGGCAGTTTTCACAGCTACGGTTGAGTGTGTGTGGCTCAGACGGCTTATGGCGGCGTGTTGGATAGGATTCTACCACCTCTATCTACATTGACAGTCAGAGTGCATTGGCAGTTGCGAGAAACCCAGTTTTTTATGCTCGCACAAAGCACATTGAGGTGCATTATCACCATGTCAGGGAGAGACTCCTAGCGCAGGAGTCTCTCCCTAACATTGAGGTGCATTATCACCATGTCAGGGAGAGACTCCTAGCGCAGGAGAGATCAACTTGGCCTATGTGCCAACATAGGACAACCTCGCCGATCTTTTCACACAAAGGTGCTTCCTCATGAGAAGTTTGAAGCTTTCCGCAAAGCTTTGGGCTTGCTCCCCTTTGTGGACTAATCTACTTCGGGCATGGCACTTTCCTATACATGAGTGCCAGCTCTCGTTCACACCATCACTCCCAGGGGAGATTTATTGCCATATATATAGGCAGTGATGTGTGTGAACACTTAGGACCGCCAGGGCACTTTTTTCCTCTTTAGGAGGTTTTTCCCCTTTGCTTGTATATATGCCCATTATTCTAGGGCTAACTAATCTTTGTACATTGACACAATCTAATACACTGTGTGTGTGTGCATTCTTGCTTCTTCTTCTCTAAGCTTTGTGTGCTTTCCTGCAACCCTAATTCCAACACTTGTAGCCTTTTATGATGATTCACTACATAGTGTTTATGTCTCTACCATCTTTGGAGATGCCCCTTGGCATCAAGATGCCCCTTGTCCCTTTCATCAGATTGGAAATCTATATCAAATTCGGAGATACTCGACGCAATTTCCTTGGATGGTGTGGGCTTTGTTTTTCTTGTGGGGTGACTAAGGAGTTATTGTCACTTTCAGTCTCTATTCCTCACATCACTATTGGTGCTTGAGATTGAGTCATCCCAATTCATCAAATTGAAGATAGACATGGTTTTTAGACCAATCGTACCATCTTTGATTCTCTCATGAAGAAAAGACATTCTAAGATCATTTCATATGATTCTTGTTGTTGGAAAAGTCCATAATAATGAAGGTATGTTTAACCTAATGTTTTAGAACCTTGATCTTTAAATCTCATAACATCCCAATCGGTTTGGCAATAGTCCCATCAACCATCTTGACAATTATGTTTGAGACTTCTAGATGTGGCTTGGTCATCTTCTCCAGCATTTCTTAGTGATTATACTGACTCCTTCACCACCATCAAGGACTCTCATTACTGTGATTTCCTTGGCCGTAATTGGTAGTAGTGTGGTACTCATCCCCTTCAAAATTTTTTCCTAGTTTGTTAAGTGGAATTTAAACCATAGAGTTGGTATTTTATTCTTCCACCATTAGGACTACTAATTTGGTTATAGGTGTCTCCATTGTATATTGGGGGCATATCTTATGCATGTCAACAAATGGTGGTGACCTGATATTGAGTTCCCCATTAAGGAGACCTCTCATCTCTTTAGGATCTCCACTCAATCGGGCATTTATAGTTGTACTGGTTTGTGAGTCCATAAGTAGGTGCCGGTGAGACTAGAAAATCCATTTCCGAGATGGGCTCAAGGTTTTTGTATGGCAATTGTCCCTTGAACCAATCAAGAATCAAACTATGAACGTGGAAGCCTCTGTCTCTTCCATGATGACACTCGGCACATCTAGAGTTTTGCAATTCTAGTAGCAGGTGTCAAGGTACTAGGGTGTATAGTATGAGACTCTCACTTTCTTGGGTCTTGGCTCAAGATCCTCTTGTGTTTTATCTAAATCACTAATTTCCTTCATCAATCTCCTTATGAGTCCAAGTTTTGTCATGTGTGATCTAGTTTCAGGAATTGCATGTTCCCGTGGGGTTTCCTAAAACGATGCAGGGGAGAAGAGAGCTTGAGCTCTTGCAAGCACACAAACTCTCACACAAACCCTAGAAGAGAGCACACAAGGTGAGAGGCTGAAAATTCTTCTTCTTCCTTCACACAACAAAAGAGGTCTACAAAGAAGATAAAATGACTAACACACATATAATAGAGTATATTCAAGCAGTCCATAATGTGAACACACTAAAAGGAGTGGGTAGATGTAGTTCAGCTGTAGAATCTTTGGTGAAGATATGTCGGTGCCAGATACCAAACCCACCAGTAATATAAATGTCAAATGGTCATGCAGGCACCTCGTGAGTGTGTTAGCTCATGTTGAGCTTGACGTCTAACACTTCCCCTCAAGATCAACTCTAGATAAACTCTAGATCATGAACTCCAAGCATATCTCAAAATCGACGGAGCTTCTCGGCTCCCAAGGCCTTCGTGAAGATGTCAACAACTTGATCCTGTGTGATAACATAGGACAAGTCAATGTCACCTACCAAGACTCTCTTCCTAATGAAGTGATAATGTACCTCAAGTCAATGTCACCTACCAAGACTCTCTTCCTAATGAAGTGATAATGTACCTCAATGTGTTTCATCCGCGCATGGAAAATTGGGTTCTTGGCCAACTATATACTACTAAGATTGTCACAATATATGACAACCTTTCTCTCCACATGCAACCCCCAATCAGCAAAACAAGTAGCTTGTGTAACCAAGCTACCTCACATGCTGCCACCAGAGCTCCTCCTGTACTCGACAAGGCAACTGTGGGCTGCTTCTTGCTGCTCCCTGTCATAGCAACACTACCCAATGAAAACATAAACCCACTGGTAGATCTCCTATCTGAGAGATGCTACCTTCCCAATCTCCATCTGTGTACCCATATAGCTCCAATGGTACACCTGCTGCATAAAACAATACATAATCAACCGTGGCCCTCAAATACTGAAGTATGTGTCGCACACTGTCAAGATGTGTTTTGTGTGGAACCTACATAAACTGGCTCTCTAAAGCCAACAGTGTAGCTCAAATCTGGCCTGCTATTTGTGACTCCCACAATCTTCATGTACATAGTGGTTTCCTCCAACACATAATCTGCATCCTCACTAATCTTGCCATTTTGATCTAATGGCACTGAGATTGGCTTACAATCAGCCATCCCATACTTGGACAACATGTAATGAATAATGTCTCCATTGACTACCAAATACCCCAATAAAGAGTACGTCTATGTTCTGAGCGAGAAATTATGAGCGAGATTTTTCCGAGCGAGAAAAAAAAGACCAGCACCCAACCATAGTTCTCTTTGAAACTAAGGGCTTAAAGTTAATCATAAGAGGCTATGTGTGTGTGTGTGTGTGTGTGTGTGAGAGAGAGAGAGAGAGAGAGAGAGAGAGAGAGAGAGTATGTGTGTGTGTGTGTGTGTGTGAGAGAGAGAGAGAGAGAGAGAGAGAGAGAGAGAGTATGTGCATTATGAGAGAGAGAGAGAGAGAGAGAGAGTATGTGCATTATGAGAGAGAGAGAGAGAGATTTTAAGACAGAACATGTGGTGCCTCATTTTTAAGCATGTGTGTGTGTGTTTATGGATCTGTGTGTTTGTGTGTGTGTGTGTTTATGGATCTGTGTGTTTGTGTGTGTGTATATATACATATGTGTGTGTGTGTGTGTGTGTGTGTGTGTGTGTGTGTGTGTGTGTATTGAGAGAGAGATAGAGAGAGAGAGCTAAGAAGTAAATTACAACAGCTACCAAGCATAACCAAGCATATCGGTCTTTATATGTAATTCTCTATCTCACTCTCTCTCTCTCTCTCTCTCTCTCTCTCTCTCTCCTTTTCTCTCTCTTTTGCCTATCATAAGAGACTCTGTGTGTGTGTGTGTGTGTGTGAGAGAGAGAGAGAGAGAGAGAGAGAGAGAGAGAGTATACGCATTATGAGATAGAGAGAGATTTTAGGCCAGAACATGTGGTGCCTCATTTTTAAGCATGTGTGTGTGTGTGTGTTTGTGGATCTGTGTGTTTGTGTGTGTGTGTGTGTGTGTGTGTATATATATACATGTGTGTGTGTGTGTGTGTGTGTGTGTGTGTGTATATATATATATATATATATATATATTGAGAAAGAGATAGAGAGAGAGAGAGCTAAGAAGTAAATTACAATAGCTACCAAGCATAACAAAGCATACTAGTCTTTATATGTGCTTCTCTCTCTCTCTCTCTCTCTCTCTCTCTCTCTCTCTCTCTCTCTTAGTTTCTCTATCTCTCTCTCCTTCTCTCTCTCTTTTGCCTATCATAAGAGGCTGTGTGTGTGTGTGTGTGTGTGTGTGAGAGAGAGAGAGAGAGAGAGAGAGAGAGAGAGAAAGTATGCACATTATGAGAGAGAGAGGGATTTAAAGACAAAACATGTGGTGCCTTATTTTAAGAGAGAGAGAGAGAGAGAGAGAGAGAGAGAGAGAGAGAGAGAGAGAGATATTAAGATAGAACATGTGGTGCCTCATTTTAAGCATGTGTGTGGGTGTGTGTGTTTGTTGATCTGTGTGTGTGTGTGTGTGTGTGTGTGTGTGTGTGTGTATGTATATATATATACATATATATATATATATTGAGAAAGAGGTAGAGAGAGAGGAGCCAAGAAGTAAATTTGGCTTGAAAGAAAATAATATATATATCAAAGTGATCATATAGTTCAATGAAATGCAACAAAATTATATTTTATGTACTTTGTCTATGCATCTCAAAGTGATAATATAATTCAATGAATTGAAGTATTATATTTACCACAAGCATAGCAAATCAATTCTAACACCTACCAAATCTCCAAAACTTCAAGCATATTATATGTGGTATCATCACCAACAAGCAAATCTCCAAACCTCATTGTCACCATAACACCGACCATGCAATAAAACTTATGTATTTGTGTGTGTGCACAAATTACCAAAATGGCACAATTAAAACATCATATTAGCAAAGTAGTCCAAAACTTGAGGCAAAAGGCAATACATGGAAATCGTTGAAGACAAAAAATAAACCCTATGTAGAAAAGTAGTCCAAAACTTGAGGCAAAAGGCAATCAATGGAAATCATTGAAGGCAAAAAATAAACCCTATCTCTGCACTCATTCTGAAATAGCGGAGTCATCTACAAAATAACATTTTGGTCTCATCTTAGATTGCCGAGGAGTGTCATCATAAGGAACGTCTACCTCCATCTCTCTAACCATGCTCTCTGCATAACAAGGTAAACAACTACAACATGGTCAAGAAACATTTTATCCCTACCATCTCAATATTTGAAAATTCCATGGTGCTTTAATAGCATAAAGATACTCACTAGTCCAATGGAACATCTATGATGGCTAAACTCTCCTCATCATCACCAAGCAAATCTCCAAACCCACCCAAGTCAGCAGTATGAGTGCCGGCCTTATAGTAATCATCTACAAATGGCATCAAGTGACTAGTACAAATCTCATCATCTCTCTCAATCACCATGCACAATTGTGCGCTATGCATAGCAGCCCTCATAACAGAGCCGGTCCCACCTCCTATCTCAAGCACTGAGCCCGAATGTGGACATTAGGCCTCCATAAAGAACAACATTAGGGGGGCACTCTTTTCAAGTGGGCCCCTCCAACCACCACTCTTACGATTACGCTTAGCTCTTGAAGGCAAGCAATGGCTCATGACCTCTGTGGAGAAGTCTAAGTCCAATGCTTGCCCTACCTGCAAAAATAAAATAGGAGCAACACAAGTAAATTATCCATTCAAGAAATGCCCAACACAAAAGCACAAACCTTATACTTAGTAAATTACCTTTTGTGCAATCAAAAGGTTAACGATGGGTGTTTGGCCAGCCTTATGGAAGGCCACCACATGTAGCAATGTCATCTATATATAAATACAATCAGCAGAGCAAGTATTATTGGCGACTCCTAATAAGCTATTTATTAGACATCAATAGAAATGCACATGGTAGCACTACCTTCATAGGCACTCCTAGTCTTGTTTCATTGCTGTAAGGCTCTGAAGAGTTTAAAGCCCAACGAAAACCAACAACCATGCCTGTCCTAGAAGCAACTCGTTCCACAAGAGAAAGATGAGCAGGACTTGTGATCACCAAAACCCAACCCATGTCATCCATCACACCATTGGCCACCACCAAAGAACTCTTTATATGATCCTCACTAATTTGATTCCAAGAAGGAATCCCATCAAAGCCTGGAACTAGAGAGCCTGACAACAAAAGACAATCCGGGAACATTTAAGCCAAAAAAGAAAGCAAGTCTCAAAAAAGCTTTCAAATAAAAGTTGTGCAAAGAGAGAGGACTTATTGGAAAAGAGGGAAGGACTTTACAAACCTGTGGGCAAATCAATGACTGTGAAGTCAATGCTCCAACTACATGGCTTGCCTCCTCTGGTTTTTTTCTCTCCAAGGTGGGTCATGAAAAATTGTCTCATTACTTCAAAACCCTCCTTGAAATTATGCTCCATCAACTCCTTTCCCAATTGAATGTAGTCATATGTCCATACATTCACTTGATTTCTCCCACCAAGCCTCTCTTGCTCATGAAAAGCACTCAATGAAACGATCCCTGACGAGCTTGCACCAGTTCTTGGAAAAGAATGATCGTGCCCTTTAATGATCCAAAAAACAATAGAATGCAAACATTTTAAGAGTACACATTGTTTTAATCATTCTATATACAATCCTTCATCAATCCAATAAACATACCTTGACTCTGACTCATGAACTTATTTGATGGTCGACCCCCCTTATTTGTGGCTTCCTTCTTTTCCTTGAGGTCCTTTTCCTTCAAGGCACGCACCTCTTCATCAATCCTTTTCTTCTCCTCCTCATTAATAGACCCTAAGGAACTCGAGTGAGACATGCACTCCCCCTTCAAATGCCATAGGTATATCTCTTTGTCCTCCTCCAAACATTCCTCCCTCTTCATGTCCAACCACCAAGGACATTTCTTCCTCTCCCATTCAGACAACATTAAAGCCCCACCTGTTTGATTGTTCTCTCTAAAGATGGAGCAAGAGTACATGGTGAATCCAGAATCCACTGTCCATGCCTTACAAACATGAGGCAAGAAAGGTATCTTCTTCATAGAAATAAGCAACAGCAAATACCTAAACACAAGCACAAAAGTTAAATATTCAACAACTCATCACATTTTAAAAATTCTTAACAACAACACCACTGAACTTGGGATCTTTTCTCACCTATAGACCAAACATCTAGATGCATTTTTCAAGTCAATATGTTTTGCTGCTGATGTTGCCACATTCATCTCTTTCTCAAATGAATAAAATAGCACAGCTCGATACCTCCCAACAATGTCCAAGAAGTATGTGTCCAAACTAGGCTCTTGAGGCAACTCTAGTTTCTCCTTGCCGATATTGGAATCTACAACCTATTTTACCAATCTGGTTGCATCCTCTAGTAATTGGTCCATCCACACCTCCTTGGCCAACCATGAAATGTATTGATGGTCTCCAAGTGGCATCCCATAAGACTGCTTAACATTGTCATCTTGTCCTAGAAGTTTAAGCAGCATTGAGGATTTCAGGTCTGGAGAACATGCTGCCGAGGAGAGTGCATATAATTTCTCTAGACTAATTTTATATTGGGAGTCCTCAAAGGGAAGCTTCCACAATATCTCAAACCATTCTTTGCCATTGGATGGATTAACCACCGAAAGCATCTAAGAGATTCACAAAATATCTCCCGTCACAAAATCTTAATCAACCAATCAACCCAATCAAGCATGAAAGACAATCAATCCAATGAAACACGAAAAACATTATCAAGCATGAAAGACAATCAATCCAATGAAACATTATCAACTAACCCTTATCATTTTTCTATTGTAAGTCTTGATAACACTCCTTTTTGCCTTTAATACTTCTACATCTTTATCTTCCTTGGAAAGTCATGGATTGATCTTCTTGCATGCAACCTCAAATGCTGTGTCCCATTTTCCCTGTAATGACAAAGAAAAAACAACAACAAAGCAAACAGTCAAAAGAGTAAGATTTAAATCATGAATCAAAAATTACTTCCTCACAAGAAAACCCACTGCCAAAAACCATGCGACCTAGGATTGATTGAGTCAAGGGATACCACACCCTTTTCCCCATGTTTGCCTCTCTTGTTCTCATAGAGGCAATGTGATTCTTTTCAGCTTCACTAAAACTTTCCATGAGAGATGTGTCATCTAATGCACAAAGGGTACTTAAGGCCTCTTCATGCATCCTACAAAAAATCGACAATAGTCAATGGAAACAAATTCAAGAGCAAGTACACAATTCTTTTAAAAAAATCTAATCATTTTGCAAAGAGATATAGATGAGAAGCTTACAAGTTAATTCTCTGTAAAGTAGCCACAAGAACTTGCTCATCCTTTTCATTTGGAATGATGAATTCTGCTTGAACTCTGATATGCTTCCCCTTCTTATTTTCAAAACTCTCGCTAATACACTCCATCCATGCTGCTGCAGTCCTGTGATTACCCTCCCATACAAAAAACATTTTTCCCCTCAATACAGACCACTCTTCTTTAGATTCAAGCCTCGGGGGGTCACTCACAGAAAAATGTGAATATCACGTGCATTCAATAGAGGCATATTTTTAATTCATGAAACTTATGGAAATATATTTACATAAGGTTATTATTTAAAAAAAATTCAAAAAAATTTACATATTCATAAAGAAAAGGGGATATTATATGGATAAAAAAAATCTCAGATAAGGGATTTAAAATATAGACCTTGAACGCACGCGATAGGGGTATTCTACATATAGTGACCCCCCCGAGATTCAAGCTCTTTTTCAAACTCGCCATTGATAGCGTGCTAATGTCTATCCCAAGTACTTGTTATTGTTTCATCAACATCCAAGGTAGACCCATCAGGCAGGTTAATCTAGACAAAGCATGTCTAAGCTCTCTAACCCTTTCATTCATCCTACACCTGCAAAGTGGAATCCTAGGTGCTAGCATTCCAGGATTAAGTGCCAATCTAGACAGAAAGTTAGATCCATCAGCCTTAGAAATTGCTTGAGGAATCAACTCAGGTATATCATCCTTATCTTTGGGATCCTCTTGTGTAGTTATGACAACAACCAATTCATTGCCAGTAGCCAAATTTGTGTCCTCAACCATTTGTTCATCATTTTCTCTCTTTCCAGGATGCTCAACAACCTCATGAGACTCTTTAACTTATTTCTTGGCACCAGAGCTAGATGTTTTTGCAAGTGTCTTTCTCTTTCTGGTATTGACAACCTGTAAGAAAAAAAGAGAAAAAAGGAGGTAGTGAGCACATGCAGATTGATCCTTCCATCTGTAGTTCGCCACCAGCGAACTATACAAGGAGGCATTGCAGTAGGCAAATTGCCAACCCTTGAGTATTGCAACTTCTTGATCTCATAGATCATTCTGGCCTTTTTGAAGACATTAATATATCATTTCATTTCATTTCTCTCTCTCTCTCTCTCTCTCTCTCTCTCTCTCTCTCTCTCTCTCTCTCTCTCTCTCTCTCTCTCTCTCTCTCTCTCTCTCTCTCTTCTAAAATAACGCATACGCTATCAATTCTAATGTTCACTACCTCTCAGAAATTGTCTCCCTAATTGAAAAATGGTTAAGAATTCACAAAGTCTCGTCTTATCCGAATACATTCAGTACAACCTTTTAACCCTTCAAAGAATCAGTGCAATTAGCTAAGTAAGAGAGCAAATTTAACATAACAAAGAACACAGCAAATAAATCACATAGCAAATCACTGACTAATTTATCTGCACTTACGCTTCCAATTGCATTTTAATACATCAAGAGTTTGGAATAAACACAAAAAATTCCAACAATCTGGTACTACTCTAAGTAAAGATCCCAGACTTGGAACATATGCAGCCAGTATCGTATGTGCAGCCAGTATCGTATGTGCAGCCAGTATCGTATGTAAAGCTCCCGGACTTGGACCACGTGCAGCGAGAATCCTATATAAGTTGTGGTGCAAGTACTCCAAGCCATAAGCCACACCCATAATAATTCTCATTCGTGCATTCCAATCTAGTTGCTCAGCATCGCAATCTGCCACCACCTAAACATTCAGACCCATGGCAAAACAAGCAGCACTGAACTAGCACCTTAGCAGCACTGAACTAGCACCTTCATGACATAGAAAAGAACATGTCCAAACATTGTATAACTTACGACTCAGGAGGGGACATGTAGCTATCCATTACTGTTAATATATCACTAAAGCTTAAATGTAGAAATCAATGGAGAAACTTCATTTATTGCAATGTATGTACATAAATATATAATGTGCATGTGATTGAACAAAAGGGAATGCTGCGAAGGGTAATTTTTTGTGGGCACAGATGACACACTATGTAGGAGGTCGAACAATGTCCCATTGGGGTATATTCACAAATCAGCATTCTTGTCAAAGGTTCATCCTCAGAGCAGTATCCAAGTAGCTTCATGATGTGTTTGTGATTGATGCTAGCAAGCCTTGCATTGGTATCACCCCTAATGAAATCAACCGTAATGAAATCGGCCCTAATGAAATCACCTCTAATGAAATCGGCCCTCTGTAGGAGCAGCTCGACAGAGACCCCAATTGTATATATCGAAGTAACACCATATTGGGGAATATGGGAATTTCCCACAAGTTTGGGACACGTGGTCAAAAGTTTGGATTAACCATAACTTGAACACCACTAATCCAAAATGAGCGCTTTATAGCTCTTTAGATTCCATTTTTCAAGCGCTTTCCATCAAGCGCTTTCCAACGATAGGTCATATGATAGGGTTTTGAGAAACTTACAAACATGTTATCCATGTCCCCTTTTTTAAGTATTCAAAAATGGGAAGTGGGAAATTCCCAAATTCACTAATATGGTGTTAAGTCAAGATTCACCAAACAAAATGGGCAATTAGGAGGACAAACCCAGGAAGTGAAGTAAGGTGTCAAGGATACCTTCGTGAAAAGCAAAGTAAATGTAATGCTTTGATTGATAAAAAAGGTAGAGGTGGCCTGATGGGTGTTCCTGCACCATGCTTTGAGGGACTTATCTCCTTGCCAACTTGTGTGAAGAAGCAATATGTGTGGTTCTGTGGAGATAATGTTGAGCACACATGGGAGATGTCGGTCGATGTCGGTCGGACATTGTTACTGAGAAACCACCTAGTCGTCCACGAGAATGGCCTGTTGTTGCAGAAGGGACATGTTTAAATAGCATGGAAGTGCAAGCTCTATGGGATGCAGGGTTTGATCTGCAACACATTGGACCATCTTGTGGAAGGCCAGCATAGGAAGGCACACCACATGAGACTGATTTGGACATACGTCCCACACATTGTGCAAGTAAACCTTTAGTTATTTCAAGGAGGGTCACAAAAGAAATGGACGAAAGAATCAAGAGGGCTATGGATTTGGTTTGCACCATACATCGCAGGCAGGTGGTTGTGGACAAGGAACATGTGGATTTCACAATTTCAACTCCAAGTAGCCAGGAAAATGGAGCGACATACAAGGTGACTATATCAACTTTTCCAGTCTGCACTTGCGACAAGGAACATGTGGATTTCACAATTTCAACTCCAAGTAGCCAAGAAAATGGAGCGACATACAAGGTGACTATATCAACTTTTCCAGTCTGCACTTGCGAAGGACTTTAAGAAACGAGTAGACCAAGGGAAAAAGTATATGCCTTGCAAACACCTTTACTACATCTACACAAAGGAGTTAGGATTGGATGTTAGCAAACAAAAGTTTGTTCACCAGGCAGCATTGACAAAGAGAGAGCTCCACTACATGTTTCGTATGCTGAATTGATTGATGTGGTATGCTCAGTTGTTCTATTTTGTGGAGCTCATATGATATTTACGAATGATTACAAACTTTTGTACTTGGAAAAAGATTGATCTGCTTTTGGGCTTTGTATCCTATTTTGTTTGTATGTTGAGCTTTATAAAGTGATACCATATTAAACACAATGATGTAATCAAAGTTTATTCACGTGCTTTATACAATTGCAAAAGAGATAACCAATACTGTTGCCTACACCATTTGGGTTGATCCACACCATTTGCGTTGGTCCACTTTATGTAGAATATGTGTGTCTCATTATTTAAGGAACTGACCTACACCATTTAGGTTGATCCACACCATTTGGGTTGATCCACTTTATGTAGAATATGTGTGTCCCACTAGTGGGACTCCCTCCGCCTTCGGCGGAGGTGCCGCCACGCAAAGAGCAAGAGATAAGACGGGCCATCGGTGCAAGCCCTCTCGGTGCAAGCCCATAACTCAAGAGGCAGAGTGCGCAACTCAAGGGATAGGGCTCCACCATGGCTCTCTCTCTCTCTCTCTCTCTCTCTCTCTCTCTCTCTCTCTCTCTCTCTCTCTCTCTCTCTAATGTGGCGCTCCCTCAGGAGATGAATGGAAGCGTTGGATGCATTTGCAGCCACGTGGTAGGCAGCAGCCACGTGGTAGGCAGCAGCCACGTGGTTGCCTACCCCTTCTAAGTTGATATGTATAAGTGGGATTCTCGCCGCCGAAGCCTACGGCAGCAAAAACAAAGAAATTACATACAAAGCCATGAATATATTTCTAAACAAAATTTAGATCCTACGACAGCACCTTGGTTGAATAATAGCCAATTACAAACAGGAAATGTTAGGCCCATTCCTCCAGGGGAAGGGAGAGCCATCCAATGTATGCTGGCTCTTGCACAATACGATGTCCACTGCTGGTGTGCAGGTGAGCTATTGCATATCTTCCACTCCGTCTGCTTAGATTGCCTAGGTACCTCGCTACTTAGGAGCAGCTCTTCTCACTCACACACATACACAAAGTACACTTCAAAGTCTTGAGTTGCGGGCTTCCAATGTTGGCCCGTCATGGATATTTTTTAATTTTTATATGGACTCATTAGGTTCTGCCTAGAAAACTTGTGTCTAGGCATTTTTTATTGAGTGCTACCACTTGTCTATGATATTTTACATTTTTTTGGAGCAATTCCAGAAGACCCCACTTTGGTTTGGAGTTCAAGACTTGCCTATGATCTTCAAATTTTCTTTTGAAGCAATGCTGGGAGACCCACGTTTCCACCGCAGAGAGAGAGAGAGAGAGAGAGAGAGAGAGAGAGAGAGAGAGAGAGTATTCATTGTTCTGATTTGAGCCTTTTTCTTGCTCTGGCCGAGATGTGGAGGCATTGAGGGCTCTATCATGCCCAGAGATCAAGAGAGAAAGATGTAGCCTTTGCCTTCTTCCCCTTCTTCCTCTTTCACCTTCCCCTTCAGCTTCCTCTTCTTACTCTTCTTCCTCGTGCCTAAGAAAACACAGAGAGATGAGAGAGAGAGAGAGAGAGAGAGAGAGAGAGAGAGAGAGAGAGAAGCAAGTGTCTTCCTTTTCCTCCTTTTTGTTCTGCGAATCTGCAGAGAGTAAAAAGCCTTTTCTTCCTCTTTGACTGCCTGTTCCTCTTCCACGACCTGCAAAATCCAACTATAGAGAGAGAAAATTTCATGGTTGCCAGTTGTCCACGAAGAGAGAGAGAGAGAGAGAGAGAGGACAGAGAGAGAGGAGTTAGTGTGAGCTTTGTTGTTAAATAGGTGTTTGTACATATAATTTTCTTCTGTAGTTTCTTAACGAAACCATGCTAAGTTGCATGATAAAAAACTACATCTCCGATGAGTATTCGTTCAGATACTTCTCCCTTCGCTCAGACGCTCAGAAGTTTGTGCTCAGAAAATGGGCATCCCCCCAAAGACCTTAGGTGTGTGAATGACCTCAATTCCTAAAAAGTAGCATAGATCTCCTAAATCCTTCATCTCAAACTTCCTTTTGAGAAGACCTTTCACATGCTCAATCTCTTCCAAGTTGTCACCCCCAACAATAAGATCATCCACATAAATGGTGATGATCACAATACCCTTATCACTCTTGCGCACATACAAAGAGTGATTCGCATCTGCCATATGAAAAGTAATAGTGATTTAAGATACTCAACAATCTTATCATGCCATGCTCGTGGAGCTTTCTTCAGCCCATAAAAGGCCTTACGAAGCTTACACACATACTCTGGGTGACGTGTATCCTCAAAACCTGGTGGCTGATCCATATACACCTCTTCTTTGCAAGTCACCACATGCAAGAACGCATTTCTGACATCCGTCTGATGTAAAAACCATCCTTTAGTTGCAGCCACCATAATCACAACTCTCACAATTGCCATCTTGGCAACTGGGAAAAATGTCTCCTCATAATTAATCCCATGTGTCTGTGCATATTCTTTGGCTACCAATCTAGCCTTGTACCTACTTATGCTACCATCACTGTTATGTTTCACCTTATACACCCACTTACAGCCAATAGCTTTCTTGCCTTCAGGCAATGGCACCAAATCCCAAGTCTCATTTCCATACAATGCATCCGTCTCCTCATCCATATCTTTCTCCCAACACACATTTCCAATAGCCTCATCAAAACATGTGGGTTCTACAACCTGCACAACTTTTGCCATATACACATAGTGATGTGCCACATAACCATCATAAGTCAACCTTTGCACAAGATTTTTGAGTCTTCCAAATCTTTGTAACTTTGCATTCATGGCTTGCATAGCCTTCTTCACACCAGGTGTCCTCATTGAGGCTCATCTCTGAGCCACTAGAATTTCCCATCAATAAAGAGAATGCCCTGTAGAAATGTCACCCAAGCTTCTCATCAAGGCTCATCCCTGAGCCACTAGAATTTCCCATCAACAAAGAGAATGCCCTATAGAAATGTCAACCATACCAAGGGACTCAACCACCTTCTCTTTGCCTTTATGTGACGTACCAACTATAGTTTGAGGACTGGTATTATGATGGAGCCTACCACTCCATGGTCTATCAACAATAGAATCGCTGGATGATGACTCTCCTGGTCCACTCAATGACTGTGATTGTTGGCTTGCATTCTATGCACCCACATTTCCACTTACATGAAAACCCCAACAACATCCTTTTTAGCAGCATACCAGCTACTCATCTCATCAAATACAACATCACTGCATACCCTCAATTCACGTGTAACAGGATTATAACATCTATATCCCTTTTGCTCAAGGGAATACCCAATAAACACACATTTTTTTGCTTTTGGATCTAGCTTGGTATGTAACTCATTTGGCACATGCACATATGCAATACATCCAAAAACTTTCAAGTGAGACAAATGAGGTTTCTTGCTAGTAAACTTCTCCTCTTGTGTCACATCATGTATGGCTGCAGTAGGAGTTTTGTTCATCATATAAACCCACACTGCCCTCTAGTCCAGCTCGCCTGCCGCCCATGCCCGCCCTTCGATCCATTTCACCCACCGTGCTCTGCCCCTCAAGGATGACATGATAAATGCCTTACATGATGGAATAGAAGATCGAGGTTTGGAACAAAAAGGAGTAGAAGAAAACACACGACGTGTGCAATACGTTTCCCAAGAAGAGAAACAGCTATGCAGGCTTGCTCGTCTTCCACTATATCGTGGAGCATATGTGTCTGTTTTACGTGCTTTCCTATCCATACTGAACTTGCAATCTATTTTTGGATGGTCGGATACAAGCATATCAAAACTTTTTGTGTAAGTGATGATATCATATGTAATTAGTGAGTTATGTACCTTTATATGCATTTTCTTAGCCTGACTATTTTGTGTAACAGCTTATTGAAACATCAAATATTGCTAGAAGATAATCAGATGCCAGTGGACAGTATGAAGCAAAAGCAATGTTGCACTCATTTGGCATGGACTACAACACACATGATGCTTGTCAAATGGTTGCATTCTTTATCGACAAGAATCAATGCAGTACAATGTCCGCATTGTGGTACATCGTGATATAGACAAGATGTGCAAGGACATCTTTTATTGTCTTTGTTGAAAGTACAAGGTGAAGAACATGGATGTGCATTTAGCCCCTTTAGTTGAGGAGCTTCGTGTTCTATGGGAGGGCATTGAAGTTCATGATATTTCTAAGAGGTTTGAACAACCTGTGTTAACATTGAGGGGAATACTTATGTGGACTTATGTGTTAACATTGAGGGGAATACTTATGTGGACTATGCATGATTGGCCTGGCTATGGAGAGTGCTCAGGTACTATTGTAGCTTGTTAACGTATTATGTTAAGTCATGATTGTTGTCGGGAGGCTGGGAAAAGAAGAAATGCCTCTATAGCTACCTACCCAGCAGCCTTGGAAGACACCACAAACACAAGGGGCACCACCAGCACAATGTTGGAAACAAAAATCTCTCAAAACACCACACAGAGATACCTCAAAAACCACGTATTCCACAAGATAATGAAAACCCACATACTTATCCACAAATAATGCAAAAAAAAGATCCCTCTTTCACAAATCAGCTGGCTCCACTCGGCTTGCCTCTACACTTCAAGCCTGTCAACGTTGCCACCTTATCTTCAGCAGCCACAATCATCCACACACAAACAAACAAGGCCACCCAAACCTGAAAGACCCTCTGTCTTCGTAGCAGCTGCACCAACCCCCCCTAGTCTCACAGTTGCCAGAGGCGGCTCCTTCTGTATTGTGTCTACGGCTGCTCACCACACGAGAAGTCCCTGGTCCCTCACCAGCCCTGTTCCTCCACAAAAAACTGGCCACTGTCTTGGTCGCTAACCACTGGCGGCCCCCAAAACAACCCGATGGACACACACCCAAAGGTGTCTCTCTGCAGAACCTCAGCCAGCCTTCACTTCTACGAGGCGACTCTCCTTCACACGGCTTCACCAAGCTTGTCAGCGCCTCTGCTCTAAAAGCCACTACCCACCTGTCTCACAAACAGCCCAGCTCTCACCTTGACGCCAGTCACAGCAGCTACGCCCTCTTCTTGCGCTTCAGCCACGAACACACTGTCGCCACTCACCAAGGGGGGTCTCACCTTGCGCCAGCCACTCCACTAGCTCCCACACAGCTAGCCTCACCAGCCGAGCTTTCACCAGCAGCACCTGCACCTTTCCCTTGCGCTGTCAGCCCGTCAACCTTTGACGCCTTTTGTCAGCAGGAGCGCTGCATAGCCCATGTACCTTTGCCTTCTTCTCTCTATGACCAGGGCACCTCCCAGCCACCTACCAGCCCAAAGGCAACTCCCGTTTGTCCTCGCCAGGCAGCTCCTTATCAGCTGCTTCGGTCACCCGTCCCAGCGACCTCCAACCACACTCTCCTCTCGTTGCGATTCACCACCCCAGCCTCTCTAACTACCCGATCACTCGCCAGGCCTCTCTTCAGGCCTCTCTTTACTACAAGGCGGTTATCTTTGCTATCTATAGCTCCTTTGGCAGACCGACGACCCCACTGGCTCCTTTCTCTGCAGCAGCAAGTGGTCCCTTCACACCAGGTAGCCCTCTTGTCGGCTTCTTTTGACACCAGCAGCTTCCGTCTCTTTCCCACAGGCACTGCTTTGCTCTCCTTGCCGAATCCTCAGAGAGTGACCATCACGTTGTTTCTTTCTTCCCCGGTGACTCCTCTCACCAGCGATCATGGTCTCTGCAGAATCTTCCTCCAGGCGGTTTTCCTTGTTCTGTACCTTTTCGACCCTCGCCAACCTTCCACCGCCTTGCGCTGGCAGCAGCTTTTACAGCCATGTGGCCTTCCAATAAATTGGCCATGTTTAATATTATCATTTTTTTATTTTTGTTTTTTTCTAAGGCCTACATCACCCTTTCCTTCCTCAATATTTTTTTCTAAGGCCTACATCACCCTTTCCTTCCTCAATATTTTTGTGCCATCTTTCTTCTTACTATCCACATATAGCCACTCTCTCTCTCTTCCATTTCACCATATACAAGGTAATGTTGGCCCTTTCTTTGATCAATTGCTCTTCATGCTTCCACACCCTTCGAGATGCAACCCTTCAGTGCCGAGAATCTCATATGAGTTTATATGTAAAAGATATTAGCATTTTATGGAATCATTTCAAATTTGGGACAGGGTGTATACATTGACTTTGTACCTAAGAAAATGAGAACTTTTGACTATCTAATGCTTAATCAAATTATGCAACTATACTACCAACAACTTTGAATATGATGTTCCAACAAAAGAACTTGAAACGAAATTCCTTCATTTACTAGGAGAGATTAGCCACTAAAGGTAAACAAATTCCTGTTTTTTTACTGTTTACAGAGTGCCTGAGTGGACAAAACTAGGCACCCTGATCTTGCAACCACCCATTGAGAGAATACAATTAGAGAGGGTCAGAAGAGTGTCAGCGCAGTAGCTATGTGTCTAGGGGGTTAGTAAAAGGGTTGTTTGGATCTTTTTGGATTCAAGGGAAGATATTGTGAGTGGATTTTGACAGTCAAAAGCTAGACAGAAGTCAGATAGGATTGTGGGCAAATTGGTCATTCTGTGTATCAGCTCTAAGTTCATTGTGATCAATTAAGTATCTATAGAGTTGAATCTTTGTCTTTTTTGAGGGTTTAGAGGGTTTAGAGGTGCTAGAAAACTCAAAGCTAAGAAATTCTTCTCCAATCGAGTCAGCCATTAGCAATTAACAATCAGTGGGGTCAAATCAGTCAATAGCAAATCAACTATATGGGTAGTAGAGAGTCTTTGAAGTGAGTCTCGCTATCAGCAAATCAGCCAATTAGCGGCTGTCAAATCAGTCACAATAGTTAGTCAGTTGTGGGTAGAAGAGAGTCTTTGAATTCATATCTTCATTAAATTAGGGCAGCCCAAGGGTTAGGAGGATTCGGCGGACAAGTAAGAGAAAGTTCCTGATCCAGATAAGGCTTCTCAGTCAGTCGATTTTGCCTCCGAAGGCCGAAGCAGTATCCGTCAAGACCAATTGGACTAGTGTCACCAGAAGGTCCGAAGAGCATAGGGGAATGTTAAATGTGGTTGAGAGATGGAGGCTAGTTGGACCAAAAGGACAAAAAGAGGATTTAGAGGTGTTATAGGACTCAGAGCTAAGAAATTATGCTCCACTTGAGTCAACCGTCTCAGCAATCAACAATGAGTGGCGGTCATATCAGTCAATAGTAAGTCAAATGTGGGCAGCAAACAGTCTTTGAATTCATATCTTCATTAAATTAGAGCAACCCAAGGGTTAGGAGGATTTGACGGACAAGTAAGAGAAAGTTTCTAAGTCGTTTGGTTTTGCCTCCAAAGGTGGAAGCGCGTTAGACCAGTTGGACTAGTGTCAGCAGAAGGTCCGAAGAGAATAGGGGAATGTTCAACATGGTTTTGGGGTTGAGAGATTGAGGCTAGTTGGACCAAGAGGATAAAAAGAGGGCAAGGAGGACGGCATATTGGGATCGAATTCTGCGTCAGTCATTCGAACCAATTTACATGGGCAGCTAGGGTAGACTAGTGTCGATAGGGCATCAGCAAAGGATAGTTGATAGGTTCTAAGAAGTTCAGGGTCAAATGTTTGTAGTTGGATGACGTTGGAGGACATTCTGGAGGTCAGGCGGACATGTTTCTGTTTGGAATCTGCTGCATGCATCTCTTCCAAACTACAATCATAAATCGATCACTTCTCGGTAGTTGGGAGAGAAATTTTTTAGGATTAATTTTTATGGAATATACCTTTGGATTAAGGTTTTAATGTGTTCTGGACCTTAGTCTCGTTAAGGTTTTAGACCTTTCAGACACAAGATTTGGAGGATTTTAGTGATGGTGATGATGTAAAAGTTGGCATGGTGCTTTTAATGAAAATGGTAACATACCTCCGAGATTAACCAAGTTATAATTAAAGATAGTCCTAAGTTTTGGATGCTATAGATTTCAGTAATAATGAATTCGAGTAGGTTTTTAGTGCTTTTTCGATATTAAAGATTCTAAGTGTTAAAATTAAGTTAAGTTTTCAATTAGTTAGTATACTCAAAGGAAGCCTTAAAGTGTGTAGATGGACATGCAAATCGAAATTTGATAAAAAGAAAGTAAAACATGACCTATTTTTAGAGTCGACTTTCACATACAATTGATTTTGGCTATACCATTCACGGTTGGTTGTAGACTGCATGCGTTCTGCTAAATTTAAGTACCCATACGACTAGTATCTGCTGATAATTGTGCGCAGAGTTATACCTTGCAGATTGCAGCCCCCTGACAGCAGCAGATATGAGGAGGCTTGCCAAATCTACAAGCAGCTCTTGCCAACTTCTGGAGAGTAGACATGGATTCCTAAGACATCACCAAATATATTGGGAAAGTACACAAACACTCTTTTCATTATTTTGCTTTTGAGATTAAATAAAAAAATAGATAAGTGCATATATGAGAGAATCTAAGTCGATATAGGCACGCTTAACGATGAGTAATTCTTGACTTTATTAATTATACATGATCTCTTTATTCTATGTGACTCATAGAATAAATACTTTTGGAGATAAAGAATTAAAAGATATAATATTTAACTAGTTTTTATGACTAGACTCTAGATAAAACCTTCATTAGGGACTATTTTGTGAAGAGTTTATCTTTCCCTACGTTTAAAATCATATTTTGATGTAAACATGAAAGTTTTAGACACGGCAAGAAATTATACAAGAGTGTATGAGACTCTAGAAAGTCAAAATTCCTTTCGTTTTTGAGTTATTCAAGGTGCAAAGTGGGGCACTTGGTTGTTTTTGACAGTTCCATGCTGAAAACACAACTTTGGCTGTTTTAAATGCTCTCAAAGAGACCTTAGAACTCATTTTTAGAGAACCATCACTGAGACATGCGTTATAGAGCATTAGAAGTCCTAAAACTTTATAGTTTTGGCCTTTCTCTAATTCTACATAGATTGAAAGATATTACTCTCCCAAAGAGACCAGTTATTAGGCTTTGCCTAAGAAATTGCTATCAAGATTCACAACCTTATCTATATAGACCGGATGGACTAATGCATACGCATAGTTAAGACTTAGTTATAGTGACTAGAGATGACCTCTCTCGTTAGAACATGATAATTGATTATGTTAAAAACAAGGACTCCCATGTGACTTAAAAGATAAAGAGAAGTTAAAGACTGTTTAAATTAAAAGCTTGTTTTATACTTGAAATTGATTGTAATTGATTTGAATATGCATGCCTTGAAAGATTATGGACTAGAGATGATATATATGAGTTATGATTGCTTTGTTTTGAGATGAATGATTGATATGCATGTGTATGATGAGACTCGACATGAGATTTTGGGATTCGGGCGGCCGTCCTTAGATAGGGAACATCGGACAATAGAGAACGTGATTTATACCCTCTGGAAGCCATCTGGTAGAACCCAAAGTGGACGAGATTTACTAGAGACATACCCGGGATAGCCGTGATGTCCATTATGAAGGTTGGACAGGCATCGAAGAAAGCCCTAGATTGGCTAGATTTTGGTCATTATGACTAACCATGTTGTCGAGCATGGTGATGATGATAGAATCTTGAAATAGACACATACATTGTGATTGATTGAGATGCTATGTTGTAATTGATAGAGATTTATATCATGTGAATGTTTGTTTGAGATTACATGATTCTTTGCTTATGTGATAAGAACCTTGGATATAGCATGCATGGTTGTTTGCTATTTGCGAAGGTTGATTTGATTGTATTGCTATGTAGAAATAGCAAGATTAAGTGAGTTTAATGTTTTTTTAGATTAAGTTATACGTTTAAGATATGGTTAAAATTCAAGACCATCACAAAAAAGTAGCGAATAGGAAGTTGGCAACAAAAAAAGAAAGCAACCCCTCTCTCTTTCTCGTGGAGCTCTCACCCTCTCCCTCCCTCTCTCTCTCCCTCTCGTTTTTTGTTATAGGGCTCCATGGAGCTGAATCTCTCTCTCTCGTTTTGCTACCGGAGATAAGCTCTCGTCAAGGTGCTCCCTCTTTCTCTCTCTCTCTCTCTCTCTCTCTCGCTTGTTATCTGCACTGATCTCCACCATGAGGGTGTTGAGAGAGGGAGAGAGACGAGACAAGAGACACCACATACACTCCACAAGAATGAATCATATTAGTCACAAGTCACATATATATAGACAAGACCTAGAGTGAGTTAAGGCTAGCTATATATAGCTCCAGCACCCCCACTCAAATAAAGCTCTCCAGCTCTGTGAGTAAAAAAACCCTTGGGAGCACAAGGGAAAAACCCGAGCTCGTAACCTATAAATGTACAATGCCACCTTAAAGTCCATGTGCAATGTGCTTCTATATACAAAGTACAAAGAATAAATGTGCATGATGTGAAGTAATGTGTGAAGTGGCCTAAAGTCTATAGGCTATGTACAAGTCTAGACAAAATTGACATGATGTGAGATGTGCTAATCTCCAAAAAGGGAGACCGCAATAACTCCAAGTTCTAATCACAAAAGTGTAAACCGAGCTTCATGGAGTCCTTTGGTGAGAATGTCTGCAATCATTTGATCAATTGGACAATGTTATACCATTATTGCTCCTTTCCTTGCTTCATGTCGAACATAAAATTAAAACTCTAAAAGTGGAGACCCGTGTCTCATGCATGTAAGCAAACTTAGAGGTCCATAAAAGAAGAAAATAATAATAAGAAAAAGCCCCGCGTTATGACGCAACTTGCACGGCAAGTTTTGTATTTGATTGTAGCTTGTACAACAAGCATCCGTCTGAAGCTTTCACGACGGAAAGCTTTGACGATCAAGTCCTACTTACGACTCAGAGACAACTACCTGTTTGCTCTCACAAAGAACCTGTTTTACTGTTTTAGATGCAGTTTGCCTGAATTGTCCTAACTTTTGACTCGGAACTCCGATTGACAAACCGTTTTGATAGGATTCACCAGCACTGTACCATCTACGCACCAGCACCTGGTCTTGGTTTTAAGGACGCGATTAAAAAACAATTCTAATTACAACAAGTGGAGCTATAAAATCATGTAGGCAACATATAATCAAAGAACCAATCAACCCTACACAAAGCTGTTACCAAAGATCAATCTTGTAAGACATGAAATCATAAGCATAAATTGATCAAGAAGACGTAGATGCTTCCCTTATAATTAGAATCGCTCTGATACCATGTTGAGAGAGAGAGAGAGACGAGACAAGAGACACCACATACGCTCCACAAGAATGAATCATATTAGTCACAAGTCACATATATATAGGCAAGACCTAGAGTGGGTTAGGGCTAGCTATATATAGCTCCAAAAAAGAGGGTGCATCTGCTCACTCTCGCATGTTGTCTGCACTGGCTTGATAATAAAGTTGGTAACCTTATTAATAAGGTTGCAAACCTAGCTGGCATAAATTAACTAATGAAAAAGTAGCGAATAGATAGCCAAGACTAGGATGCCAATTGGCTTTTGTTGATAGGCATCCGAATATGCGTTGAGGCGTTTGTTGATGTAAATGCATATTTCTTTTATAAGAGCAATAAAATATAATGATTTTTTTGGTTACACATCGGGTCTTTAGAAGATGTGAGTAGGCTTAGGTTAGGAGAATTAATGAAACTAAGCAACGGGTTAGTTACTAAAGACAGCGATGCAAATGGTCTAGTAGTAGAGGTCAAGATCAAAGGAGAGGATCCATCGGGCAGGGGCGGCCCGCACGAGCTCGACGAGGCGATTGGTGGCGAGACTGCGTGCGAGGAGGAAGTCGCCGGTGCCGCCAACAACGGTGAGGGAGCGCACTCTCTGGGACTCCACGATCTGGCCCATGATGGTGACGGTGCCCTTGTAGGTGCCGTCGTCGATGGTGGCGGTGAAGGTGTGAAAAAGCACGAAGCCTTTCAGGCTGTCCAGCACGTAGAAGCCCTGTGCCACCCCGGCCGACGCCGAGCTGTTGGAGGCACCCAGCGTGAGGGGGGCCTCGAAAGTGGCCACCACGCCGAAGCTGAAGGCGTTGAGGAAAGTGCCCGGAGGGGGCGAACCGTACACCGAGGTGAAGTAGGTGTTATTCACGATCGGGTTGTAAACGGTGTTGTGGAGGTAGAATCTGTATTGGGACGGGCCGGCCTTGATCATCTTCTTCTTGTGACAAGACGCCGGCGTGGCATTGAAGCTGATCAGCGCCAGTAGCAGGCATGATGCGAGGAGCCAGCGGCTGGCCATACAGCGATGAGATCAGACAACAAGAGTACCTCGCTTGATCTGCAAGCTGCTGGGTAAATTATTAGGTGGAAAATCTATAAGACTCAACTATGATCTATTAATCTCTTGTTATCAAGTAATAACATTAAGATGGTATTCTATGTTGCCCAACTCCTCTCTAATCCTATGTGGATTGCATCATTAAGAGGAATAATATTCTTTTGATCTTCTCTATTCTAATCTTTCTACTTATCATATCTAAGTGTAGTGTCTCTTTAACCCTATGAAGGTCGAGGGAGATGTTGCTACAAATAGATTATGAGTATGTCAACAAGAGAGAGAATAGTGCGAGAGAATTTAAGAAAAGAGGGAGTATTCCTTTCCTTATTATATGCTACTTCTCTTCATTTCGAAATTCTCTTCTTGTGAATCCTTGTCTAATTGAGCTATATATTACATAAGCTCATCTTAATTGGGAGATGGGTGATATATGGGCTTATCTTGTGATTATCTATGTGTAGTGTTTTCTTGTGTAAATCCATTGACTGACACTGTGGAGAATTCAGAAATGTTTCTACACTAGAGAAAGAGACATGTGAAACCATAGGCTCAATCTAGTGAGAGAGGAAAGGAGGGAGAAATTTGTTTGAGTGGCTATATGTGAGGCATTCAACAATGAGAGAGAGGAATTCAACAATGAGAGAGAGGAAGAGAGTTTCACATTATTGAGAGAGAGAGAGAGAGATTCACTACTTTTTCATTTCTATAGTGAGATTTAAACATCCATGTGAAGCTTTTATACCTACAGCGAGCCTTCAACTGGCTGAGTAGCGAGTATGGATGTGGAGCTTGGGAAGATGTAGCAAGGAGTTTCTTATTGCTATGGACGCCTTTGAGCGATTCCTTTTATCATACATGGATGGACTACTATAGAGCTTGCTTGTGTCAGCAAATCTAAAGGTGCTGCTCTTTTCAGGTGAAGCTACAAACCTTGCTGAGGGAAGGCAATGTGCAACACAGAAGATGAGCTAACTTGAGAATTGGTAATGGAAGCTTATATCCACCTGCCTATGAGTCAAATTGGAGATTTTACATTGTCATTAATTGAGGGTTAATATCGATCGTGATAATAGCAAGATGCAAAACTGGCCATGAGAGCTGTGAACAGGCAATCAAATGGCGGTGATGACAGCTGGTAGAAACCAGGTTGTGAGTGCCGTAAATGTTGCATTGCAAGAAAGCACTCTAAAAACTTCGGTCTGGATACTGGTGAGGACACACTCAGCACGTAGAAAATCTCAGCAGAGACACATCATTGATGGAGAACTCACAATATACTACAATAGGGAGGCAACATCGTTAGAGCTGAGAAGGGAGGCGTGGCATAGTTACTTAGTGTAACAATGAACAACTGGTTAAGAGACAACGTAGCACTGCTATGTGCACAGATGGCATGTTGATTGCACAACGGGATAATGGCTACAGATTGTTCTCAATGTTGATGCTAGTAGCTTTGGCACTTTGAGGTTTAGACCTTTAGGCCCTCATTCGTCAACTTCATGTTATTATCAGGCAGTTTGTTCATGCCACGAATGGTTTTTTGAGTTCGAAGGATTAATACCTGGTCACTTTGCAAGACATTTGTTTGATGAGGTGGGAGGACATTTGGAGAAGCTTTCTATGTGAGACAGGGCTTCTAAGTTAGCCGGTTCTCCTTCAAACTATTGAAGCTGTCATTAGTGATTGAAGGTTAGAGAAGGGTTGGAAGAAGGTCAGTTGAGGGAACAGGAAGGTCGTGGGGTTGAGAATATAAGGTTAGCTAATGTTGGAGGACATCAGAAGATCCTAGAGGATAATTTTCTACCCACGCACTAGTGGAGGCATTCGGAGTCAGAATATGAAGGGTTGTGTGTCAATTGGAGTGGTATCTGTTCAGTTGGATGTCATTTGTCGTTATAAAAGGCTCTAAAATTGATGATAAGAGGTGCCCAAGGTCAGAGATGACTTGAGAGGATAGCTAAAGGAGGCAACTAGACCAGATAGGGAGTTTGGGAGGGTGTTGAAGTGTCCAACATAGACGACTCGAGGTAAGAGGGCAGGTGCAAGTTTGATTGGTGTCCTTCGAGCTGGGATTTGAGTGTCCCCCAATTTTAGTCCCATTGTGTTCTCTTCTTGTGTGCCTGTAAGTGGTGTATAGAGGCCATTACCTAGCCACCACACATCATGAATGAGAAGATATCTTTAGAAAAGCTAACCAAAATAGCAAAAAAGCTCACTGAAGGAATCTCACCAAAAAATATCTCCCCAAAAATAGCATGTGATTTTGTCTAATAAGTAAGCCAATGATGCTAATGGATGCAATAAACCACTAATTAGGTTTATAAAACCCTAATTTAACATTTGGTTTATTTTGTTTGCAGAGCCAAAAACCCCAGATGCAAGTGTATAAATCTTTCCCAAGCACCATTGAAGGCACATTTAGCTAAGAAATTGAGGAATCTTACCACTTGGGACTTAAATGCTTGAATAATTGAGTGAATATTTCCATGTCCAAGCCTTCCAAGCCCCTTGAAAGTGTATAAATCATTCCCAAGAACAAGGTATACCAAACAACAGGCAAGTGGGAACGAGTGAATCTCATCAATACAATCCCAAAAAGAAAAGGTAATGCCATCTACAATGTCTATTGAAATGAGTAATTTATGCACGAGATCACGTCACTCTGGCACAAAAAATCTGAGCAGCATACTTCACATAGACAAAAATAACAAGAAGAAATTTCAGGCCAAGTCATAATCTATGCCAAAATTACATCTCATTTTAAAGCATCTTTCAATCAACCACAAACCAGAAAATGTTGGTATAAGAATCGACGGTGGAAAAACAACAAGCATTGCAAGCTTATTCAAACATTTTTTAGGGTAGTCGAAACAATCTCAAGAAGGTCCCGAGCTTGAAACATATAGTAAGGACCTTGTGAGTTATATGCTAATAACCTTTAGAAACATGTTTGAGAACCACTGTTGGATGCCTTATTACTACTTCAAAAAAAAAAGATGCCTACACTTATTTTATTAGGTAGAATAACATCCAATTCTATGGTGGAATCTATGGGATGTTAATAGATTTCATTTGCATTCTCTCTCAACTGCACTTGGGGCGGGCGCCAATCTGTATCATAAGTGTAATCAATGGCCATAACTACAGGGGGATGGTATAGAGCATCCCTCTATGAGTCCACCAGATTTCGTATCTGGTGAAGATCCATGGCATGGCGCTGCCATGAGGGTGGTCGTGGCTTGGGCCGGCGCGGGCTATAGAAGGAGAGAGAGAGAAGGGTTTAAAAACAACAAAAATAGTCACCCGCATCGGCATGGGTTATGCGGGCTGTTTTCAGTGAAAGAATCGCAACCTGAGCATTCCTGCCGGCCATCTCAAAGGGGCCGAGAGCAGACACAAACAAGCGCTAGGGCAGTGGGAGGGCATACCAGTTGGCCATCTCAAAGGGGCCGAGAGTGGACACAACAAGTGTGAGGGATTTGAAAACAATAAAAAATATCCGCCCGGCCGGCTACAAGGGCTTTGTTTTTGGAGGTGCTAAGGCAAGGTGCCCGGGCACATACTAACCGTCCATCTTAAAGATCAGGCCAAGAGTGGACACAAACAAGCTCGAGGCCTACTTCTATAGCCCCTGCCAGCATGGTCTGGTTTGAAAATAATAAAAAATATCCGCCTACAAGGGTTGTGTTTTCGGAGGTGCTAAGACAAGGCATACTAGTCGGTCGTCTCAAAGATCTGGATGAGACCGGACACAAACAAGCTCAAGGCTCCCTCCTCTTGTAGCCCGCGCCGGTGTGGGCTACACGATGAGAGAGACAGAGAGAGGGGGGTAAAAACCATTAAAAAATGCATTACCACCCGCTCTAACTACAAGCCGGGTGTGTTTTCTTAGCAACACTAGGGCAAGGTGCATACCAGTGGGCCGTCCCAAAGGCCGGCGGGCTAAGACCAGACACAAACAAGCTCAAGGCCTCCTCCTGTAGCCCGCTGGGCTGAGAGAGAGGGGTTTGAAAACCATTAAAAAAATTACATTACCACTCGCGCCAGCTAGAAGTCGGGCACCCGGCTATTTTTATAGCAGTCCTTGCATACTAGCCGCCCATTTGAAAGGGCGGGCAAAGACCAGACACAAAAAAGAGGCCTCCTCCTGTAGGCCGGCACCAGCAGGGGCCCTTACATTCCAACCGTCTGTTTGAAAGAGTGGGCCGAGACTGGACACAAACAACAAGCTCGAGGCCTGGCGAGGGTAACCAAACCAAGCAAATCACAAGAGCTCAAGGGAGCCATCGTAGGCCCTTGCATTCCACACAATAGGCCTCCTCCTGTAGGTCAGCACCAACGCGGGCCCTTGCATTCCAATCGTCTTCTGAAAGGGTGGGCCGAGACACAAACAACAAGCTCGAGGCCCTTGCATACAAACCGCCCATCTGAAAGGGCGGACAGAGATCAAACACAAACAAGAGGCCTCCTCTTGTAGGCTGGTGCCAGCGTGAGCCATTGCATTCCAACCCTCTACCTGAAAGGGTGGGCCTCTTGTTGAGATGCCAAGCTCAACATGAGCTAACACTCACAAGGCGCTTGCATGACTGTTCGACATTTATATCACTAAAACGGGTTTGATAGCTGGCACCGACATATCTTCACCAGAGATTTTACAACTGGACTACACTGACTAGTCCACATCTACTCACTCCTCTTAGGGTGTTCACATTATGGACCACTTGTATATACTCTATTATATGTGTTCTCTTCTAGGGTTTGTGTGAGTGTGTGTGTGCTTGCAAGAGCTCTCTTCTCCCTTGCATCTTTTCATGGTATCAAAGCCTAGTTCATGATAAGGGCTCAGTAGCAAGCAAGAGAAGCACAAGAAGCGGTACGAGGGTAAGAGCTTCATCTACTCTTCCCTCTTTGTGTTGGCTACTACACCCTTGTCGGGAGCTCTTCGGGAGGCACCGACAAACGAACTCCGATTGAGGAGCTTTTTTCGCGGGAGAAAAGCTATAGGATAGTTTTATTGTCCTCTTGGATCTTATTTTTCACGCCAAAAACGCATTTCGGATGCGTCTGGACCTCTGTTTTTCAGTTTGCAGAAGCATTCATAAGCAGTGCGCGAGTAAGTTTTGATTCTCTGCAGAACTCTATTTTTGGAACTGCAAGAAGGGCGATTGGTTGTGCAGACACCATGTATGCTACAAAGAGGTCTCAAATTCGCGGTTGGGTGTATGTATGCAAAGTAAGGTCACTGTTTGTGATAGTTTGGGTACAGTATAGTACTGCTGTTGTTGTAGAGAATACAACAATTTGTGTAAGTCAAGCAAGATTGCTGTTGTTGGTAAATTTGTGTTGCAGAAAAGATGTCGAATGATAGAATAAACTAGATTGTTGTAGAGAAGCTTGACAAAAATAACTTCCATACTTAGAGGTTTAGATTGACCAATTTCCTGATGGGAAAAGGCTATTGGGGCTACATTAAAGGTGAACATGAGGAGGCACCTGAGATACTAGAGAATAATCCAACTGCTGTGTCTGCAGATATAAAAGAAATCAAGGATTAGAATCAAGGAGCAAGGAAAGTCATGTATTAGCTTTCTATCAGCATACAAGACAATATGATTGGGCATATATAGGATGCCAAGTCACCTAAGGATGCTTGGGACACCTTGGTGAAGCTGTATAAAACCAACAGCAAGGCACAAAAAATTCAGTTGAAGAATGACCTTCATACTATGGAGAAGAACAATATGTTCGTGAATGATTATGCTTTGAAGATCAAGGGCATTGTGGAATGCCTTGCATCAAACAATTGGTGTTTCTATGGATGATGATTGATAAGGTAAAAGTGTGTTTGTGTGGTCTCACGCCACAATACAAGGCGTTTAAGACATCTATTCAGACTTGGTGACGTGGAGAGGGAGAATGCTTCTCCAATAAGTTCTCTGAATTCTTGCGAAAGAATGGAATTCAGAGACAATTTACATGTGGATACACTCCGCATAAAAATGGAGTTGCTAAGTGAAAAAACAGGCACAATGCAAAGGCTAAGAAGAATATGCCACATAGCTATTGGGCTGAGACTGTGTCTATAGCAGTTTATATCATGAACATGACTCCTACTGCTGCTGCAGCCATACATGATGTAATGCCAGAGGAGAAGTTTATTGGCAAGAAACCTGATTTGTCTCACTTGAAAGTTTTTGGATGTATTATATATGTGCATGTGCCAGATGAGTTATGTACCAAGTTGGATCCAAAAGTAGAAAAATGTGTGCTTATTGGGTATTCCCTTGAGCAAAAGGGATAGAGATGTTATAATCCTGCTATACATAAATTGAGGGTAATCAGGGATGTATTTGATGAGATGAGTAGCTGGTATGCTGCTGAAAAGGATGTTGTTGGGGCTGATGATGTAAGTGGAAATGTGGTTACACATAATGCAGGTCAACAAATTGATGGTCTCTCCTTCTACTTCAAGCATCTCAAATAAGGCCAACGTACTTCTCTTCTCGCCTACTTGAAGCGATTCATGACCAACTCCTACATAAACAATTAACAATTACAACTTTTAGAAATCAACATTTAGCCCACATATATACATTTAGATAAACAAAATTGCTACAAATACTTACGAATTCATGGCGCATGGTTTTGTAACCACCACTCCCAAGATGAGAAGCCCCTATTGTTTTGAGTCTCGTCCGCCTCTCTTTGTTGTTGAAACCTCTCTGGTGTCTCTGTGAGCTCCTAAGCTATGCCTTCCCACTCCCTATCATCTAGCCAAATAGGTTTCTCTTTCCCCTCTCTAAATGCATCCCTCGCCTCTGACCTACGATGCCCCATCAAAATGCGAAGAGCTGTATATTGTATCCACTCATTAGAGACGGGATTCCTAGGGTCAGATAGCTGAAACTATTGCTTTATCTTTGTATTTATGTAATTTTTCTTCTCCTTATCTTGCTGATCCCATAAAGTCATAACAGAGTTGTGAAACTGTATAGTGCACAATTGTCGAATTCGTGTCTTCATTGCCTTCCTTGCACTATTCATTATAGCTGCCCCATCCCTAATTGTGTATATCTTGTTGTTGTCATGGTCATGTGCATCCCAAGGAGTGGAAGGTGAACCCATGGGTGTGCTATCAATAGATGAGAGCGAAGGACGCTCACGTGGTGGTGTCATAGCATCTGTGGACTACCACCACAACAACCTCCCCCTGAAGACCTACTACGTGAGCGACGTCTATGTGAAGAGGTGGTAGATCGAGCTGTAAGAGGAGTGGAAGGCTGTGTGGTATGAGGTGTAGCTCATTAAATGCAAATCATTACACATTACACAAATCATTAAGCATTATGTAAACCATAAAATAGGGCTTCTTTTCTCCAGCCGGTCGTGAGGGAGATTTTAAAAATAACATTTAAAGCGTCAAATGGGCTTCTTTTCCCCAGCCGTTGAAGGAGATCAAGTATACATTAGCGATGTTTAGGCATATACATTAGCTTATGGATATGTGCTTTAGGCATATACATTAGAGTATATAAATATAGACATAGCGTTGACATGCATGTCTTAGACATTAGATTTCAAGTCGAAAAAGATACCAAAACGCCTTGGGTATGCGTCAAAAAGAAAATCTCTCTCTCTCTCTCTCTCTCTCTCTCTCTCTCTCTCTCTTGCAAAGTGTGTGTGTGTGTAAAGACAAATAAGCACATACATTAATTTCTTATGCACTCACATATATGCTAATATTAGCATATATGTGCATAAAACAACAAGCTTGCATACTCATAATTTTAATTAATAATTACAAATTGAGAATAAATTAAAACATAACAAAAAGAGAAGTAATAAAACAACATAATTGGTAATGTACTTACCTCTCAAATGTGGATTGGATAGTGCGTGCTCGAAGCAGATCTGCAAGCTAGGACACACGTGGGAGGAACAAAACTACACACACTTTGCATACATTAGTAATAGATGCACATACACAAGCTCTCTCACTCTCTACATCTCTCACAACACACACATACAAATCCTCTCTCCAAACATAATTAAGAAGGTAAGAAGAAGGATGGAGAGAGGGGAAGGAGATATACACACACATCTCACATTTACCCTAATTCTCTCCACACACACACATAAGAAGATGAGGAGATGGGGAGAGGCAAAACGCCCAAGGAGAGAGAGGGAGATCTACACACACACTTCACTAAATCTCTCCACACACACACACACACATGCACGCATGCACGCACACACACACACACACACACATCAAGAGTGGGTCGAATGGAACAAGAAGGCGAACGCATGAGGGAGATGAGGGGAAAGACATGCATACCTTGTCTTGACACTCCAAGCCTTGCAAAACAGAGAATGAGAGGTTCTCGGCTATAAAAAAGTTACAGGCATCGGTATCTGCATCGGTATCTGCTACGGTATAAGCATCAGTATACTCCCTTTTGAAAATTACCCGCCCATACTCTTTGCCTCCAAGTTTAGGACGTACATATCGACACTCAACATTTGCGTCGGTATTCTAGCGTCGGATGCCCTAAACCTCTAGTAGTGAGAGTTGAACACTAGCGCATACCCACACGTCCCTCTCTCTTACAAGATAAGAACCCATTGTGGCTAAAATTATATATTCACCCTATTTTTAAAAGCCTTGAATGCTATATGGGATTTTTTAAAACTGAATGTGGCAATTATGTGAGCTTTCCTTCCCTTTTAAAAAAAAGAAGACATACACATTCACTTGTTGCGATTACACATATAAAAGACCTATTAAAAATTATGAAATTCTATTGATTTGTGTATCTTGAATATCGAGAGGATACACACACTTGAGAACGACAACATACAAACGGATTCAATAGAAAAACTCAGCGAAAGGAGATAAACTCTTCTTCTTTTTTCCCTCCTCATAAACATTGATAAACAACAATATTGAAAATTTCATCATCACATATATTAAATATTTTGCCGAAATCTTATGATTCATACCTTTGTACACTTGTCAACATGACCTATGTGAATTCAATGCATAATATTTATAATCAGACTTGCTTTGTTTTGAATGATTACATGATACATTCCAAACATTAAAAGAATATTAATCACATGGCATTTGTGGAAAGGAGTGGGGGTTGAGTTTGATTGCATTTCATACTCCTAACAGTGAACATAGATGCACACAGAGGAATGCAACACATAGCATGCCTACACATGACTCTCAATCAATAGGGGCCAGAGAAAGACATTTAAATCGAAGCTTCTGGACCATTCACCAAACTGAGCCGCTTAGCAAAGCTACATGTTTTGGGCTTCTGGAAGAGACTGGTGGGTCATGTAGTGCTTTTATCAACCCACCCCATGGGTGGGTCTGACTAGAAGGGCGTGCCAACCCCTTGTTTTTGGGGACATTGCACATTACCCTGGTGGCATTAGAGAGGGCTTTGTTTGGTTCTATAGTTCGAGTAACACACACTCTTGGAAAGTAGATACTACCTTTGTCATTGGGCCACCAGGGCCTGCTCCAGGGATTTGGACATAGGGAACTAACCTAAGTATTGATGAAATAGCAAGTTTGCAGTAGGATAGAGTTGTCTCAACGGCTCCGATAGCTAGGGGGGCCACTACTATCGCACCACAAGGGCCCAGGGAACTAACCTAAGTATTGATGAAATAGCAAGTTTGCAGTCTGTAGGATGCAGTTGTCTCAACGGCTCCAATAGCTAGGGGGCCACTACTATCGCACCAAGGGCCCAACTATTCAAGGAAAGTATAGGGATGGCAAGATAGTGCACTGGAGAAGCAAGCTAACTAAAGAGTTATATGAGAACATTGAGAAAGGTCAGTCTATTGTTGCAGTTGAGATCCTAAGGGAGGTGATTATCCTTTGTAATGAGACACACATTTTGTATGTCAGCACAGAGGGTTCAAAGACGAACGATGTGAATTACTCGCTCAAAATTTATGAATTCCCAAGGTATTCATGTGTAGAATTCCAAAAGAGAGAGGCTAAGAACTCGGTTTACTTGCCTGTAATAATAAGCACCTCTCGTATGTTTTCTTACAAGTGTTGAACTTGGATGCCACCTCATGATTTTATGCATAAACAAGCACTCACAAAAGTTGAATTGTTTTTTAGACTTTGTCAAGGTGTCGGTATCCCATAGCTACTACTAAAACTACCTAGCTACTTCCCTGTCAATGCTACATACCTTTAAATTTTGTGTAGGAGCATCTCCAAATAATAACTTTGGTCATTTCAGTTCTGCCTATGTGGTAAACATCTTTTGATATTTTCATGTAGCTAGTTCTAATATTTTGGTGGGGTTTTGATATTATGGTGGATCAATGTAGCTACTTCGGATAATGTGGTGTCTATATTCAAACTCAGGTAACTTGTGCTTCTCTTTTTAATAGTCTACTTATATTGCGAGATGAATAGTGTTATGTTGATAATTTTTTTTGCAATTGCTTAGTTTTAGTGTCTCGACCAAGAAATGGCTATTCCCCCCAAGCATATAACACCAAAAACCATTGACTATGGTTGCTAGGGTTGCAATAAACCACTAGAAAACATCAGGCGTAGTCTCGATAGTTCACGCAACATTGTGAAAGAGAGGAAAACATGATTGACAGCCATTTTATAGCATTGAGCCATCAAATCAAAGCTCAAGGTCTCCATGATTTCCTTCCCAAGATTCAGTAATGATGAATGTTGCTCCAAATCCACCCTAATTTCCAAAACGTGAGAGGGAAGAAAGGGAAGAAGAAGAAGAAGAAGAGCAGGTCCACACCACACTAAGTTTGTCCACAACACACTCAACTTGTTCAAAACTTGTCTGCCTCCCGCAAAATTTGATCCACTGCGGTCTGATTTTTTATCAAATGCTTCCAAATATGTAAGAATTGATCACCATTTTGGCCATAACCTCCAAGCTTGAACCAATTCCTTGTTAGACTCAAGATTTCCAAGAAGATTTGGAGAGAATTCAAGAAAATCAAGAAAACTTAAGAAAAATGCTAAAAATAGATCAAAGGCATAACCTCCAATCTTGAAACAATTCCTTGTTAGACTCAAGATTTCCAAGAAGATTTGGAGAGAATTGAAGAAAATCAAGAACATCAAGAAAATCAAGAAAACTTAAGAAAAATGTTGGAAATGGATCAAAGGCATGAGCTGTGATACCAATGAAAGAAAGGAGGAAGGGGATGACTCATTAGCATGGACTTGAGAACACAGGACACCATTTACATGGAGTCTAATACATGGGGTGAAAGTCACCATGGAAGCTTGCTTGAGCAAGATTTGAATTGTTATTTAGTAAAAGATGATAAAAGTGATTATGAGTTATCTACAACGTGGCCTTATAATTGTCTTATATACTTTAGCCACACTTATTAATGTCCTTGGCCTTCACATTAGGACATGCCCAAGGCCCATGGTCCATATAGTCCCAAAGAACGTTATTAAATCTCTTTCCCTTTAAAATACTCATAAAGCAAGTCACATTGGCCCAACAAGATGTCATGACTCCTCAATTATACACGCATTTCCATCCTCATTTATGGATATTGGTCTAGACTATGCATCCCAAGTTTCTTGTTCTAAAATATAAGCTATTCTCATTTGAAAAGTACCCCGCAAACTCAGGTCCGCCCTACCACCTAGTTTTTTATGTTTGATACATAGGCTCTACCTAACCTCGTCTAATCCCATGGGTCTACCTAACCTCGTTTGATACATAGGATCTACCTAACCTCGTCTAATCCCATGGGTCTAGCCTAGTTTTTTATGTTTGATAAACTCAGGTCCGCCCTACCACCTAGTTTTTTATGTTTTTTATGTTTGATACATAGGCTCTACCTAACCTCGTCTAATCCCATGGGTCTAGCCTTCCATCAACACACTGAACCTGTGGAGTGGGTGTAAACTCATGAAGCCATAATTCAAATTACCATTTTACTCATGCACATCGCTAACCAAATTCCCAAATGCATGTCTTTGAAAATAGCATTTAACTCATGCACATTGCTAAAACCAGTTTACACACACACTCATTTGAGAACCATCCTTTCATAAAAATATAACATCTAATAATTCTTTTCATATCATGACAAATTTCATATGTTAAATCATATAATGCAAGATAGCACATCAATGTCACATCATCAACATATATCTTCTTGCACCATGGTGCAAGATAGCACATCAATGTCACATCATCAACATATATCTTCTTGCACCATGGTGCAATCCTTAGGTAGGATGGCACACACCATTGAGCCGAATTATTCCTAGACCATTATGTTGACTGGAGTAGCTGCATGTCTCACATCATGATCCTTCGATAGGACCGCATGGACCGTTGAGCATGATCATTCTTGGACCACACTTTTCTTATTGAAGTAGCTTGTTGCATGTCTCACATCCACCTCAACACACGTGCCAAAATCCTAGGAGTTGCCTCTACTAGTCGTCACCTATCCGAAAAGAAAAAACACTCTATGTACTGATAATAAACATGAGCTAGGTTGTATGACCAATATCATATTTAGCCACCAGAAACTACCCTATCCATTTCACTTCAAATCTAATTCCTTATCCATTGCATTAATTATGCCAAGAGGACACCCACATTTGGCCAATAGGGGTCAAGGTCTTGGATGATGACGCACCCTGCAACAACAATAGATCACATATGCATCACATGAATACAGTGTAGAATAGTAATTTCAAGACATGGATTCAGGTAAAATGCATTTTTTAATATCCAAAGCATTATAATCCATCACAAGCTTGATGAGATATTACATCTCTCCGCTCAACTAGGAAGTTGAATTTCCTCCAACTGCATGTCTTTGCAAGGATTATTTTTTCAAGACATTTTGGGGTCTCACCCAAATTCTCTTAGGAGGTTACAACTCCTTAGCCAGTTGTTTATTCATCCCATCTTTGAGATAAAGTTACATGTAGAAGGGAGGGGAAGGAGTCATTCCAAGCTCAACCAATTACTTTTCTTATCTAAGTTTCATCATCCTAATGTTGCGATCTTTAAGAGTCTTATGAACATTCTTTAGTGTACTTTTATGCACATAAGGATATGAGTCTTCTTTCTCTCTAAAATCTCCAAAATATCTTAACCTATTTCAAATTCAAATTTTTCTCTTGATTGGGCCGGCTAATCCTCTCTTGTCTACAACTTTAGTCCTTTTATAGGTTTAAGGATTGTATCTCTATGTACTAGGTTTTATATTTATAATGAAGCAATTATATATGCACATGCACGTGTATTGGTTTGGGCCTAGGCACATGGACCTTGGGTTCCTTAAGCATAGCTTTGGGATATGGGCTTATTTAGTAGCCAATGTGAAATGGTTGGGAACTATATAAGTGACCTTGGTCTAGGCTATTATACCTTTTATCACCTTTTTACCACCATTTTATATGATAGACATCTTGTCTACTTAGAGCTTATATCCAAGCTTTCATGGCTGATTCATGGCAATCTTTCCATGTTTAGGTGCTACTCCCTAGGATGAGTGGGACATGTGTGTACTCCATGCTAATGTGTGAAATCCCCTAGGTCCCTTCAGTACATTGGTATTAGAGCCATGGATCCTCTTTCTTCAATTGGTATGAGAGCTCTTGGCTTAGATCTTAATGTTTTGCTTAGAGAGTGATTAGTCCTTAATTCAGTTTTAGATTGGTACTTTTACACAGTTTCTAGAATTTTTTTTGAGTTTATTTTGAGTGGATTAAGAATGAGATTAATGGGAATCATTTTTGATATATTTTAATCACAAATTTTTTAAACCCTAATTCTTGCAAAAAAATTATGAGAATCTTGATTTTTTTAAAACTTTTAAAGTAAGGGTTTCAACCATTTTCAGAGTGCTTTTCTTAGAACTTTCTTGCTAAATCCTTTTGATTAGTACTTTCTTTCATCAAATCTATTCATAAACCTTATTTCCTTCTATATTTTCTTAGTGCTAGAGAATCTTGGTAGCTTTGGAAGATATTGAAGCTTGTTGTGCAAATTTTGGTGCAGTTCTTATCAAGACGGTGTGCAAATTGAAGATACTATGCATATTTCAGTGTAGATTATAGTTCTATTACAAATTTATGCAGTTTAGTGTGCAATTTGCATTTCACAACAAGTCTATACAAAGCTTACTCTGTAAAGAACCAAATTTCAAGAATCTTGATACTTACAGACTTATAAAGTTTACAAGATCAAGTGCAAAAATTACCAAATCTTGGTGAAAACTTGAGCAATGAGTGATTCTTAATTCAAACTTTCCTAATCTTGATCATTTCTTTACAAGCATTATGTTTCTTTAAGAGAAAATTGTCAAGAAATCAAGAAAGGTTATAAACTATGGTGATCTTATTTAATTTGATTTAAGTAATCAAGATTATTGAATCTTAAGTAATGCAAAATTATTGCAATACTTGGTGGTTTGAAGTGATCGATAAGTTTTTGACCAGGAAATAGTTTACAACAATGATCTATACTAATCAGTGTGATCAATGATCTATACTAATCAGTGTGATCAATGATTAATTTGAGTGAAGTTTGATCTCTTGTCAAGAAACACTAAACATAGACAAACACTTGCAAAAGGCTAAACCCTAACAGGTGTTTCCAAATTACAACCCTGTTAGAATTCAATCCCAACCCTCTGGTGCAACTAGTGCACATGCGATGCTCAAGGCTCCTACTTACATACAAATTCTTAGTAACAATTAAAGAGGATGTGGGGGAGAGAGAGAGCTTGAGTTTCTTGCATAAGAAAACACACACACACACACACAAGAGAGTGCAAGACACAAGAGACTACAAGAGAATCATTGTTTTTCGAGGCTTAGTTTCCACGCCTGGTCGCGTCGTCGATATGTGCATCGAAATACTTGTGGGAAAAGTAGTCGGAATAAGCGTCGAAATTACCTCTTTGCAAGCATTATGAGAGAGAGAGAGAGAGATAGAGAGAGAGAGAGAGAGAGAGATGATCAGAGAGAAAGAGATAGATAAAGAGAGAGAGAGAGAGAGGAGGGGGAGCCGAGGGAGAGAGGAGGGTATAACCTCCATCACGCTCTTTGAAGGAGAAAAAATGCTAGCGCCTCCTCCTCATCACTAAGGTGCAATTAAGAAAGTGCTCTATTTTACAATGAAATTAAAGTTCATCATCAACTTGCTTATCCTCACAGTGACATCCATGGCTCCAAATAAATCTAATTTTAGAAATACTCCATCATTGTTATCAATTGATGGAACCGGTTGTCTTGAAGTAGTAGAAGGTAATTAATCTATGTCGTCATTCTCTTCTAGCTCTAGCATGAGAGCTGGCAATGCATCATGATCATACTCAGCTTGAATCTCTTCTTCTTCTTTTGGATTATCTCTAGTGTCTGTTTCTTGTTCAAGATGTATTTGCTCAATGAGTACACCTTCATCCGATCCTAATACCGTGTGAGCTTCACCTACTTCCTCAACTACTATGTCTTCTTGTTCAATAGGTGCTAGTGGTGTATGCTCAACCATCACATGATCTAGGGGGAGTTCCTCAACATCTGGCAAATAGTCAACTGCTATTTTCACCTCTTCAAATATTTATTTTCCATGTGGACTTATTTGGATCACAAAGAACCATTCATGATCTGTCGGGTCTTCCGCAAAGATGACTTGCTCTCACAGTGCTCTGGTAGCACAAATGTGTCCCTTTGGTCAGTCCATATCTTTGTGTGGTCTACTTGAAGAAATCCACACTTGTCTTTGCATGCAGTTACTTGCGCCCCTTGAGTTACCAACTTGAACCATTTCACATCAAAAATGAACATATCAAACTTTCTAAATCCAACCTTGATAATATCATGGATTGTTCCACAATAATCTAGCATGCCTACTTTAGTATTGCCATCACTTGCACTTAAATGACTTTCTTGCATGAAATTAGCCTTCACACCACAATCAAATGTTCTTCTCTTTTTATCTATTCCTTCTACTCGAAAGTGATGGCCGCGTGACCAAATTGCCCCAAACTTACGATACTGCAAGCACAATACTTTTATTGTATAAATTCACGAAAGCACAACATAAAAGACAATGTGTAAATATCTCTAACTCACATACATGGAAATCACAACCGTATGCAAGCTCCTCCTCCTCATCACTTATTGATTCACCATTGCGTTTAGCTTATAGTATGGTTTGCTCAAGCCATTTATTAGAAGGAAAGTCTCGAAGAAGTGCAAATTCAGTTGGGTACAGTAGCGTGCGGGTTGTTCGACTCCTTCTAAAACTCAAACGAGCTTGGTCCCTTTCAGCCTTCACCAAGTTATATCTCTCGATCCATTTCTCCATATCATGTGATTTTAAGATATAAAATTTATTGATCTTCTCATGCAATGCTACATCCATTCTTCTCACAAGGCCTTTCCCTTGTGGCTCTTCCCCAACTAGTCGATCATCTTCTTCTTGTGTCCTTAATCTTGGCATATCGAGATCAGATGTATTGAGAAATTTAGTTATATATACAAGTGATTCTTGAACAAGCCATCCCACTACCATACTACCTTCAGGATGATCTCTTTGATGAACAAATCCTTTAAGTGTCTTCATAAATCTCTCCAAGAAAAACATCCATCGACTATGGACAACCCCAGCCACAACAACTTCATCAACCACATGAACTAGCAAGTGCAATTGAATGGTTAAAATACTTGTTGGAAAGTATTTCTCAGCCATTGTAACAGCCTCGATGGAGTTTAACCATGCTACTTCCAATGTGTCTCTACTAATCTCTTTCCTTGATATCCAATGTACCACTGCACCAATTTTGTAAATTGTTGCTCTAATGTCATCATTGAGGCAATCCTTGATGGTATAGGAAGCACAAATTGTAAGAATTTGTGCCAATCATGACTCTTCAAGCCACTAAGCTCATCGTCCTTTGTAAATGCTCCCTTCAAGCAATGCATGCATCCTGACAATGTTTAAGTGTAAATCCATTGTAGGATTGAAGACTTGGTATCGTAACACTAGGTCCACGGATGGTGTTATGCATCTGCCTAAAGATTCCTCTGCATGGAAGCACATAATATTGATGTGGCCAAAAAAGCAAAGCTACGTGGAGGTTTTGTTGGGCTACCAGCGTGACGTCTAGAAGCTGGTAAGGAGAGAAAGCTGGTGGGGGGCCGCCTAGAAAAAACCAGGCCTCGGTGGGTGAGAAGGCTGGGTGAGAAGGCGGCCCTGGTCATTCTGCAGAGAAAGGTGAAGGGAGCTGCTACCTTGAAGCTGGTGAGGAGATGCAAGGGGCCCGTTAGAGGAGCTGAAGCCGACAGAGAGCTGCTGATAGCAGCAGAGGGAAGCGTGGGTGCAGGCGCCGGCTGCAGAGCTGAGGCCGACAGTGGACAGCGTGAGCGGGTGATTCTGCAGAGTTACGCTGGAGTGGTCCGAGGGAGACGTGTGAAAGAGGTTGCCGCTGGAGCATGGCTCGCGGGTCATCGTAGCATCATGGAAGCCGCCTTTGGAGTGGGTAGCGTGGCTGATAGCGTGAGAGAAGAGGAGTGAGGGAAAATGATAGCAAGAGGTTACTGCTGATGGAAAGGCGACGGGCTGGTGTGGAAGGCACCTAGACGATGGCTGTGTTGGCTGACTGGGCAAAAGGAGTGTAAAGAGGAGCCGCCTACGT
>NC_141080.1:38802558-38850058 GCF_041138505.1 Cibotium barometz | reverse complement strand
AGTCACAAGGAGCATTAGGATCAAGAAACTTACAAGCACATTTTAGATAGGGTCTATAAACGTTCCAAATAGTTTCTGAGTAATATTCTGCATTGGCTTTGGTGAAAGTCATAGTGCCTTTTGTCCTACCATATATTCCCACTAGTGATGACATTTAGAAGGATCCAAAAAGCTCATAGAAAAGGTGATTTTAGCTGCTCTCCTTGTTCCATATATTGAACTCCTTTGATACCATGGTTTTTGCATTCTTTGAGGATGGACACTGGTACATTAGCAAGGTAAATCTAGGTTTCTGCTTGGATAGGCACACAAGAAACCCCTTATTTGCTAAAGTCAAGAGACGGTGAGAAACCCCAATAGCTTCTACTTCCACCTAACGAGACGAATAGGTAGGAATGGGTAAACTTTAGATACTTTTGGGACCAGTTCTAGTAATCGAGAATCAGACATGGTGCACATGTCTATCTGGAATGATTTAGTAGCTTCCAAAGCAGCAGGATCCCTACTAACAATGTTTCCCGCATCAAAGGAACATTAGGAGTGGAAGGAGCCACAAAGAAAGGAACGCTCTAACCCACATTATTTTCATAGAAAATTGGAGATGTCAGCACCCACCCATAATAAAAGCTGTGAGATCCGAGTGGCGGGCCTTTGTAAGTATTGAAATTTGTGAAAGGTCATAAATGGTTTGATTCCCTTCCATTTGATTCTTGTCCAAGGTTGCTAGAACCCGGACAACCCAATCATTGAACGAAAGAAACTCCAAGATAGACCCTAAAGGGAAAGCCTCAAGATTAATGGAGGATTGAATTTTGTTCTGAGCTTCTTCAATCTTTATGCAAGCAAGAACATGTTGGCATTCTTTTGAAGGAGAATGTCCCAAAGGTATTTCAACCCCTCTGATGAGCAGTGGTAAAATCTATAATAAAAAAAAATCCATCAGTGTGATTGAAGTGGAAATGTAATGAGATTAAGACTTCCTTCAACCAGCAAAAGTAAAGCATTAATGTTGTGAGCCACAATCTCTACCTAGATGTTAAGCCACCTCCTTAAAGACTATCAGCTAGAGCATAATGATAGTGAGGGAAGCTCAAATCCTAGGTCAGACATCTCAAGCTTGGGGTTCCATATATCCTTTTTATGAAAAAAGGTATACACTGCAGCTAGAGTGTGTGTTTTTGAACTATACAAATAACATATCCACAGCTGAACCCAAAGATTTCGAGAACCCAAATAGTCTTGATAAATGGAATGTTTATCATGATTACAAAACAAAAGTATTGCTACAATAATCATGTTATCAAAATTAACATATCGTATCTCAAGTAGTACACCATGTGTCCAAAAGCTTAGACTACGAGATATTTGAGAGGGTAGAATCTGTTACCTACATCCATCCAACATAGAAAAATAGATAGTCTGTGTGTGTCTTACAAGTGTCTTAGGTCCTACCACGTGTTATAGGTGTCACTCAAGTACCCCAAAGTTTAAGCTAAAGTTGGGTCGATTAGTCCGTGAATAATCCAATCGCAAGTCCATTCCAAAATTCGGATAGATAACCCATAGACCTATGATGTAATCTTCCATAAGAAATACATAGACCTATAATGTAATCTTCCATAAGAAATACATAACAATCCACAAAGTGGATAGACATATGTGTCTTCATATCCATGCCCATATAGCTTATGTAAGGCATCAATACTCTAGCTAGGCATCATAATTCATCCTTTCAAGCGGACTAGCATAAGCCTCAGAAGCAAGTAACCTAGATGGCATAAAAATTCAAACTGCCAATAGACCCAAACAAGTTTGGAGCCATAGTCCAAAATATCAATTCAATCTCTATTATGTAATGGAAAACAAATATATGCATACCAATCAGTAGACCACTGCATACAATAACGCTAGTCACTCATATCAAGCCCGAAAAAATGAATTCCAAAAATAAAGAATACATTAAAATGTCTGGTCTACAAACAACATAGCATCAACCATAGGCAGTTACACATTTATATGTGTTAACCAATTTATGGGATTCAGAGCGCACGTGTGCAAAAATATCTACAAAAATGCACAAAAGTTCTAGTCCATAAAACCGCGACATGCAAAAAATTAGCATAGAAAAAATTCAAATGAATTATCCAAAATAGCAAGCTTGGTTTAGGATTCGAACAATACAAGCATTCTCATACCCTTTTGATAAGGCCTAACAATTAATTTATCAGAAGGCACAAAAAGGTTCCAAAAGGTTAATTCGTAGTGCAAACCATTTTAATTATGTAATTCAAAAATAATTACAAAATTAGGGGGGTTAAACGGTTCATCAGTAAAGTTGTCAGAAAAGCCCGACATCAAGAAAAATACATAATATTATGTCCACACCAATTCCAAATATTTTATCAAGGTCGAGATTAAAAATCAGCCATCCGCAGCATGCATGCGCAACGTCATATAATTAAAATGATAACCAAAGATAATGCATGCATGTTTTTAGCATGGATAAACAATTTATGAAAAGAACCATGCATCTCAAACTGAGAATGGTTCAAATACCATCAGCATGCATATGCCATAACCGAGAACCCATCAAAAGGGATTCACAAGGGTCAATCTCTCACAGGGTGCATAGCCAATCAAAGATAGTAAGCCAAGCAAGCGATAGACCCCAAGCTAAAATACCTTAGAAGAACCTCCCGCAGAAGCCAATACCAGTGACATGGCAAAAGAACCCGTAAAACACAAAGGCTAAGTGAGTACTGTGAACTCAGAGAGAGAGTGGTTGTTTTATACCCACCATGAGCCGAAGAAGTTAGCTAACACCGCCATATGTTTTTAATGAGGATCCATCAGTGTATATTTTACAGAGATCCATCCGTAGGTCCCGCTAGTAGGTAATACTCAAAAACGTATTGCCCCATAGTCAGATACAACCAAACATGCAATAATGGGGCATTTTTCCTCCAAAATTACAACCATGCAAGAAAAGTGTGTACTTGTGTGTGTATGTGTGTAAACGTGCCAATACATACAGTGCAATAAGTATTGCTCGTGCTAATTCAATTCATTTTACACTAATCTTAGGATAGAAGTACCAACAACCATACCAATAGGCCTTGAAACCTATGAGATTTGTCAATATACCCAAAAACTAAAAATCCAAACATTGATATCATATATACTTAGGTTGTTTTAAATAGAAACTATACAAAATGTGTGTGTGTGTGTGTGTGTGTGTGTGTGAGAGAGAGAGAGAGAGAGAGAGAGAGAGAGAGAGAGAGATTGTGTGGTTGTGAAAGAGAGAGTGGGAAAAAAAATGTGTGTGTGTGTGTGTGTGTGTGTGTGTGTGTGTGTGTTTTTTTTTAGTGGGAAATAGTAATGTGAGTGTGTATTTTGGAAGGGAGAGTACATGTTTTGTAGAATGAACTTAAGGGAGAGGAAAAGAAATAGATATTGAGATAGAGACTTTTTAAGAGTAAAAGGGTGATAATGCGTGTTAGATAGAGAGTGATTTTGAAATAGAGGTTGAGAGAATGTGCATGTGTGTTTTAGAGAATGATTAGACCAAGAGGAGAGATAAGAAGAGAGAGTTATTGAGAGTGAGAGAGTGATAAAGGGTGATAATGTGTGTGCTAGAGGGTGTGTTTAAAGAAGACACTAGCGAATAATGTGTGTATATGTGTGTGAATGTGTTTGTGTTTGTATTTGTGCATGTGTGTTTGAAATAGTGAATGGGAGAGAGAGAGAGAGAGAGAGAGAGAGAGAGAGAGAGAGATTTGATTTTTGTATTGCGAGAATTGGTAGTGTTGGAATTGATTGTAGCATTATATGGTAGTGATGTGTGTGAACACACTTAGGACCGCCGAGGCACTTTTTCCCTCACTAGGAGGTTTTTTCCCCCGTGCGTATGTACACCCTCTTATCTACTCATTTTGGGGTGTGTACTTATCTTTTGTATCTAGCACGCATTTGTGCATTCTATTCTAGTGAGTTTGTGTGCTCTCAAGCTTCTCTATCTTGTGTGTGTGCATTGTTGAAACCCTAACCCTAATTCTAACAATTGGTATCAGACCTAGCTTCCTTAACACTTGATCTAGTAGTCTGTCTCCCTCCTCACGACCCCATTTTCTGTCTCTGATTAAGATACCCTCTTAGGAGAAGAAGGTGTATACTGTAGTGTGCTGTATACAAAGTATACAAAATTTTTAGGGTGGTCTGCGGAGCGATTCGAGTGCGTTTTGGGCACCACAAGGTTTCTGCAAAACGTTCTAGAGAGGCATCAGGGAAAAAATGGGCTCCTTTTTGGGCCCTCTGATGAGGGATTTTTTACCATCTTTGCCTTGAAAATGGGGGCCGTGGTGAACATTTCTTACCTTAGGCTAAAACCCCGTCATATGACATATCATTAGAAAGATCATGAAAAGTAGATCTTATAATTTCAAACTCTGAAACATTTGGAGTTGCTAAGCTCAAGATATACCATTTTCCTTAAAATCAAGTTTAAAGGCTACCGTAACGGTCCACATCATCACTTTTGAGCCTACTTTTTGTACATCTTCCGTGGGTCATGTCCAAACCACATCATGTTATATATCAATGGAAAGATCTTGAAGAGTAGATTCTATATATGCAACCTCCGAAAAAATTAGAGTTGATTTACAAAAGATTTACCATGGCCCCAATTTTGATGATGTGGCATTCCTTAGAGGACCCAAAAATGAGCCCAAATTTTTCCTAATGGCGTCATTTTGGATTCGTTCTTCTTGATTTTGGAAGTTTGGGCTGTGTAGCGGCAAAGATTTGGTGTGCAGCAGCATCTACAGTGTCTTGATAAGCCTAAAAACAAGGGTAAGTGTCACTATTGCAGGAAACCAGGGCACTACATACATGAGTGTGCAAGAAAAGGCTAGAGAAGGAGAAAAAGAAAGAATTGGGCATGGTTGTTGGCTGATGCATCTGCACCAAGTGTAGAGAAGAAGGAATTTGTAAGTTTTACTCAAGATTATTGGGCATGGACTATACATTGCATTTATGACCCTTTTGTTCATGATGTATGCATGTCAATGGCAGAATTGGATGCTTGGTACTTTAACAATGGTGCTAGTAAGCACATTACTTCACAAAAAGGTTTGTTCTCATCTAGAATCTGTCCCAAGTGCAAAAACCGTCACATGTGCAAATGGTTCCTCATATTCTGTCAAAGGAGTTGGTAGAGTTATGCTCACTACTGCTGCAAATGGGGGTGCATTTACTCTGTCAAAAGTTTTATATGTGCCAGGCATTAAGAAGAACTTGTTGTCAGTTTCAGCCTTAGCCTTGTCAAGCTTGACAGCGGTGAAATTTGTGGATGACACATTTACATGTCAGGATAGAAATGATGGTTATTCTATAGATCATTGCCTCAGGTACCTTGTTTCATGGCCTATATAAGATGGATGTATTTGAGAAGTTGCAGCATGATGCTTGCTCAGTCTACGACTAGTGCTATGAGTGATGTAGAATTATGGCATGCATGATTTGGCCATCTGAATTATGGCAGTTTGTTATGCCTTCAAAGGCATGATATGGTGTCTGAGTTGCCAACTCTTGAGACCCCTACGAGACATGTATGTGAGGGGTGTACTCTTGGTAAAATGCATTGGGAATCATTTCCAAAGGATGTATTTGTGAGAGCTATTAAGAAATTACAGCTTATACATAGTGATATATGTGGTCCTATGAGGACACCATCTATTGGGGGATATCTCTACTTCGTCACTTTTATTGATGATTACTCCAGATATAGCTGGGTGTATCCATTAAAGAAGAAGTCAGAGGTTTTTATATACTTTAAGAACTTCGTATCCATGGCTGAAAGTGCATGTGAATGTAAAGTTGGCACCCTTCTTTCAGATCAAGGGGGGAGTATATGTCCAAGGAATTTCATGCATATATGGCTGAAAAAGGCATAAGGCATCAATGTACAGTGCCATACACACCTCAATAAAATGGTGTGGCTGAGAGGAAGAATAGGTCTCTCATGGAGATGGCACGATGTATGGTGAAAGCCCAAGATTTTCCTCATGGTTTTTGGTTAGAGGCAACTATGTGTTGAACAAATGCCCTACCAAGGCCTTGCAGTCCAAAACTCCTTATGAAGCTTGGCATGGCAGGAAGCCTTCTGTGGTGGCTCATTTGCGTGTTTTTGGTTGTCTTGCTTATGCTCTTGTGCTTGAGCAACAACGCAGTAAGCTTTATGATAAGACAGTTACATGCATATTTGTGGGATATAGTTCAGAAAGCAAGGGATATAGACTCTACCATCCGGCCTCAAAGCGGATTTTGGTAAGTAGAGATGTTGTTTTGTCGAAAACTCAGTTCAGCCCATGATTTCATGCAAAAAATAGCAGAATGTATATTCACAAAGACATGTTTGATTCACTCCTACCTTTGTTTAAAGAAGGGCAGCCATATGTAGAGCAATTGAATGCTCAACTAAGTGCTGAAATTCAGCCTTTACATGTGCAAAATCAGCCTTTTGATGAGGTAATTATTGAGGATGTAGTGGATGAGGAGAGAGCAGCCATAGAAGAATCTATGGCTTGTGCAGACATTGAGGGATAGCAAGTTGGCAGTTCCTTTACCTAGCAGAACTCGTGCAAGTTCTCATCATGCAAATATTATCATGTGGATCATGTTCTCATTTCTACTTTATGTAATGAGGAGGAACATGTTTTCTTTAAGGAAGCACAAGATGATGATCATTGGATGCATGCTATGCAAGATGAGTATAACTCTATCCTCAAGAATGACACATCACAAACTTGTATGGAACATGTGGTATTGTTCTTTAGTTTTGCAAAGATGTTTACATCCACCATTGGACTTCAGAGTTTTGGATGGAGAAGCTAGCTAAAGGGTTTAAGAATACTATACCCTTTATTGTTGCTGCCATAGATGGGCCACATACCTATCATTGCACCACACAAAAACCATGTGCATTAGTTTAACTGTAAATGATTTTACTTTATCCTTTTGCAATTAATAATTACAAGTTTGGGACTATGATGTAGGTTGGGTTGGGTTAAGACATGACTCTGTGAACTTAACACAAAGTGATATTGGGAAGTGATGTGAAAGATGAGACCTTAGGGAGTGTTGGGATTATGCTTATTTCCCTCATCCATACATGTTATTGCCATTCAAAGGAAGTTAGGAAGGTTTATCAAACATGAAATACCTACAATCAAGCACCGGCAATTGAAGGGCCTTTAAAATGGTGAAATCAAGGTTTTAGATGTTGTTGAAATGCATCCCTTCTTAATTAACAGATGTTTTGGTTTAGTTTTTGGTACTTCGAACTTTTATTGGGGTGATGCTTGTGAAATTCCCTCTTTAGACAAACTCCCGACACTTCAAAGGGGGGACTCTACTAGGGTGTGATGCTTGTGAAACTCCCTCTTTAGACAAACTCCCAACACTTAAAAAGGGGGACTCGTGATGCTTATCAAACTCTCTCTTTCAAAAAAAACCTGACACTTCAAAGGGGGGACCCTTATCAAATGTATTCCTATGCCACTCTTTTTACAAAGGTAGGGAAATGACTTAAAAGCCAATGTATGTGCCAGGGTGCTTATCTTAATAGTGGTGATGAAAGAGTCACCATAGCGCCAATTTATATATTTGCCTTGACAATGTGGTTCAAGTAGGGGGCCTTTGGCAAACACCATCAATGCTTGGATGATAGCACTTGATTTGTAGAATTGAGTCTCTTCACATCACCCGTAGACATAAGTATCACAGGCCCACCATATTTACAGTCTTGAGGACTTTTTTACCTTTTCCCTTCACATCATTCGTAGACATAAGTATCATAGGCCCACCTTATTTATTACAGAGTCACCAGATAGTTAGACAAGGTTGTCACTTTTAAAAGTAAAGCAAAATGGGTGTAAAAGGGCCCCTACACACATGCTTTTTACCCAAAAAAGTTGATATCCATTTGTGTTGTGAGTCATCACCTTGGTGAAATGATTGACCGAATTGGATTCCGTTATCATCGTATATTCATGATGCAAATCCACACATTCCTCCCTTTGATCCATATACACTTCACTAGAAGTTGTGTTTGTGGAAACCACATCATCTAAAAAATAAAAACTTTCACTAAAATTAAAATTGTTATTCACATTACAATTAAACGCATGTTAACACTACAATTAATTTAAAAATAAATAACACTACAATTAAAAGATAAAATTAAACACATTTTAACACTACAATTAAGAGAGAAAAAATAACACACACACAAACAAACGATTCTAAGTGTACACACCTGATCCACATAAAATAACATATACATAAAAATAATGTTACACTTGGTCCACATAAGTGACAAGGGTGGTCACAGAGAACCATAACACACATATATGCAGACATTTCAAAGTGCACACACCTTGTTCACATATGACGTGACCAGGGTGGTCACATATGCAGTCACAAAGAACCACCACACACAAATGGTTCAAAGTGTGCACTCCTAGCCCACATGCATGAGTAGGATGGTCACAGGGGACATCACACACACACACACACACACACACATGGTTCAAAGTGTAGACACAAGGTGGTCACAAAGAACCATACACACATAAAGAATGAAGAGAAATACATAAAATCTCTCTCTCTCTCTCTCTCTCTCTCTCTCTCTCTCTCTCTCTCTCTCTCTCTCTCTCAAAACGATTAGAACAAAAGCGATTCAAAACTTTGATTAGACTAGTACTCAACCCGCTCGTTGTTACGGTATGTAAAAGGCATTAAGAAGGAAAACGCAAGAATGGAAGTTGGAATACAAAGGGTCGATCAGAATGCAAAGGGTCAATCGGAATACAAAGGGTTGATCAGAATACAAAAGGCCAATCGAAGGGATTTTTTCCTCTTATTTTTTAGAAATCCTAGATTTCTTTTTGCTCTCCTCTCCTTGTGCCTTGGTTGTCCATGGTTAATATGTAATAGATAAGAAACTTTTCAATCGAAAGCAATCTGAGCGAAAGCATCTCGATTGAAATGCTTTCATTTCAAACCAATGAACGTACATGAACACTATGCTATCATGTATTCAAATAATACACAAATAATCTTGAATAACTCACATATAAACTTACGGCCCGTATAATGCAACTTAGAAAATACTCTACGATTGTCCTTCCCTATGAATCTCTTATATATGATCCATAATAATTTTCTTATTTAATTCTCCCCCTCCTAAAAGACACGAGGGATTGAACTTTGTAAACAAGAAGAGCATCTCTAGGTCTAGGACCTTATACATTCTTGGATAGAGAGTAGGGTCCAACACTAATATTGATAGAGAGACACTAATATTGATATCGTTATCATATAAATGGCCACTTACACATCCATATAATTAACCTTCATTACCACTTAAACCCAATCAAGTAATAAACTCCAGACAATGTCCCAGCATTAGCAAATAGATACCCAATCCTTTCGATTTCTTTATGCATAACACTCAAAAAAATATTGACAGCTTCTTCTAAAAGTTTATAAAACCACAAATGCTTTCACCACATGAGCGAATATGAGTTGTCACCTCATGACTACCACAAAGATTTATAAAAAAATTCACGTATCTTTTCAAGGGCCTTGTCATTAGTTGTGTTACTAATTTTGTATATCTACTTGCATGACCCCTTCCTTTATAAGAGCTTCTTTCAATTACTTCTATCTCAAACTTATGAAGCTATCTAAGGTGTCATAAACAGATTGACAATAGTCTTGTAACCAAAGTCCATATTTATATTCCTCAATCATTCCTCTCTAAAAATCTTCTTATAAATAACATTATTGACTTAGATAGCTTCATATACACAATTTTATTAAACAAATCAATTATTAACATTGATAATTATTATCCCATAGCTAGATAGCATCCTTGGGTTCTTGTTAAGGAGTTTTTTTTCTTTTTCGAGCTGGGGTCAAGGCGCGGCCATAGCTGTCCTGGACTCGAACAAAGAAATGCTTTTGTCATTAACTTCGTTGAAAGAGGTTTCCCTTACAACCCCCTCGAACCCAAACTCGTAACCCCAATGTGACTAAGTCTCAGCACTCTTATGGAAAACCTAGGCAACCTCTCTCTTTCCTCTCTTTCTCTAGTATATCATAGTTTAGACATATTTTTTAACATGGTAAATAAGAAGTCCTTATATGGCATAATCGTTAATCGTTAAGAGGATTCTTCATGAGTCGTCAATCACACGCTGCCACATGCTCATTCACCACCTTAGATCAAAGCCTTTTATCCATAACGTTTTGGAAAAGAAACTCTATAAATAGTGATTGATTATTTTTTTCATAAGGTCTTATTCCATTCCTAATCGCACACAAGAATTTCATCCGGCTATACACACCATACTATCCACACACACCCGAGTATCTTATTCCATTCCTAATCGCACACAAGAATTTCATCCGGCTACACACCATACTATCCACACACACCCGAGTACCACAAGGCTAATGCATGCCTAGGAATTTCATCCGGTTACACACCCCCCCCGCCCCCCCCCTACGCCTTCAAGACAGCAATACACATGGCCTCTCAGCAGCCCATCATCATCAACCCTTAAGGTCCCCTGCACTCTGGTTTACGACCCCAGCGCTGCATACGCCTAGGAGATGGCAGCAACAGCATGAAGCCTCTGCGTATCCCCTCCCCTGAACGCTGTTTTGGGCTCCTCTCTGAGTACCCGGCCTTGTCCAATTCACACTGACTGCTGCAAACTGTCACTTATTTTCTCTTCATATTTTTTATCTTTGCCACCGTCAGCACACATCCTTTAGAACCTTTATAGGTTGTATAATTTCACACCACACTAGAGTACATTCACATGCATCTTTGAAGGCAAGAATGCCTTGTTGCTAAGCATACTGCCTCTACCTTCATGCATAAGTGTCATGTACAACAAGAACCTTGTATGGCTAATAATCATAGGCCATCTAAATGATGCACGTCTAGCTAGCAACATCTTACAGCAGCTTTATCCCTTGCACCCGCTCAATCATCATACTTGCATCAGATTAATAATTATCTTGACTTAGGGGTGCATGCCTCTCTCTCTCTCTCTGTCTCTCTCTCTCCACGAGTACTGCATACAGATCACATAGTGCTGCATGCTATATAGGGCAGGATCTCTCTCTCTCCCTCTCTCTCTTTCTCTCTCTCTCTCATCACAACTGCTGCATACATTTAAAAAGTGCTGCATGCTATATAGGGCAGGGAGCTTACTTGAAGGTAGACAAGAACTCTGAGCTGAAGCAGAAGTCGACAAGAGCTGATTCCACTTTGTAGCTCAGGGCTGAAGGGCAGCAAAGGCGAACATCATCGGCAATGCTAGCAAAAGGCTGAGTGAGATGGAAATACAAGCTCTGGAGCTCCCCAACACAACAGAAATATATAGCGTTGGAGCTCAAGCGCATAGGTGGAGAAGATTGTGCAATGAGCCAGCTCAAACTCGAAGGCTCATGTGATATTAATGCATCATTCAATAGCTAGAGTACATAATTTACATTCAATATTAGAAGTAGATGCAAAAAACTCTCTCCTGCTCGCTGGGCAAGCTCTTTTAGAGATACTCTCCTCTTGCTCAATAAAAGTACATTCAATATTAGAAGTTGATACAAAAGACTCTCTCGCACTCGCTGGGCAAGCTCTTTTAGAGATATTCTCCTCTTGCTCAATAAAAGCATACTTTTTTCTTTATGTGGTAGCTGGGCCTGTTGGGCATACTTTCACATCTGTTCCTAACAAATCATTCTAGTTGACTTACTATTTTAATCCAATACTCAGTGTAGGAAAGCTAGTGATCATTTATAAGGTGTTTCTCTATTCAATATTTGCACAATACATTACCATAGGTAAGCATCTACTTTTATGATTGATAAGCACACCCATCCTGCTAGATCTGGTGTTCTAATCCAAAGAATAAACATTGCTCTATAATAGTCTTATTAATAAAACACAGGAGGCCTTGCTAAACCTAACGTCAACTAGCTAGACCTAGTGTCAATGGTCAACGTCCTCCACGCCAGCCAACCGATCATATTTTGCAACATGACATACTTTTACAACACACGATAAAATCCTTCACTTTCTCCTGGTACTTCAGGTACTTCCATGTAGAAAGCACAGTTAAAATGCATGGCAGTACTGAGTCCACATGGCATTGCCAAAGTAAATTTATAAGTGAATAGTTGTTAGTCAATTGGTAACAGAGAAAGGTTTTCATGATGAAACCCAGGTTCAATCTTCCTGCTGGAAGATCCATTGAGACCCTGCTCATAAAAAAATAAAAATCATAATAGAATGATTTTAAAATCCTTTTCTAAAGCCAAACATATAAATATATATTTTATAACACAAAAATGTTACAAAACACAATTGTACTTGTTCATACTTAGAATCACCATGCAGCTTTGCTGTGTTCTTTTCCCCCAATCTCTAGGGTGAGCAACAAGCACACTGTTTGAGTGGCACAGACCTTTAATAAGAGGTGAGCCTTAACATCATGTGGAAGTCCACACTACCGCGGCTTTGCTTGGTGTTACAGTTCCATTGCCATCCACTTAACTTTATAGCATAACGAGAGCTTCAAAAGAGTGCCCAAGTATCTATCTTGTTTCCAATAAAGGCAATCAAAAATTGGGACACACTCAAACGTGATGGTAGGCATACCACGACTTTGGTAGAATCTGGAATTCTGCACCTAGAAAGAGGGGGCGGGCCCGGGCGGAGCCCCGCTTCATCGTCTTGACAAGGGCAAAGCACAGGCAAGGCAGCAGGGAATCTCAAAAGGAGGCGCCAACATCCTTCCATAAACTGTACTACCGTCAATTCGTTGGGTAAATGGACGCTGATGGCCTTGAAACCATCAGTGTCATGGCAGATCAAGAAAAGGATTTACATGTCAAAGCATTTACACATGGAATAAATTTAGGGTAAACATGTAACTGAAAGCAAAAATCTTAAAAGTGTAATAACACCACACTAACATGCAGCAGCTGGCTTTGGTAGGAAACTGTAGATAGCTAAATTTTCAAATTTCATATTCCTCAAGTGTCTATGAACAAAACTGCTGCCTTCACGTCTTCATATGCTAAGGCCATCAAAAGACCGTTGATTACAACTAGAATGTTCTATTAAGCTGCCAAAGATCTGATCTGGACAGTTGCTACCATCAGGAAAACACCGAAGCGATATGCAAAAGCAATGGTGTACATGCTCTTAGCCAGTGTTCGCAGGACATCTGATTAATGCAGCGTTTTCTTCAACGTGCATAACACTGCGCATACCGACCACGCCTGTTGTGAGACCAGGAGTTTTTCGAACGAACTGGAGAGCACATTGTGCATCAGTTCTCCTGTCACCAAGCTCAGGGAATTTTTCCCGAATTTCCGGTGAGAAGCAGTTGGAAAAGTTTGCCTGCATAAATTTTGAATCAAAATTGTAACATGTTGCAAATTCTTTTCATAGGCCCCTTAAAAGCATGCAAAAGATAGGCAGTGGACTTCCGTCATGGACAGGAGATATGGCCCATTTAAGCCTAGCTTTCCCAGCTCATTGTGGGTGGACATAGACTGGCTAGAAGAGAAACTCAGAAACTCATGACAACCAAGAAATGCAGCACGTCATTCATATCAATTGAGGTAGACCAATACCTGATTTATTGAGGCAGTCCCTATGACTTGAATTCCAAGATGGTGTGCAGCGTGAAGTGCGGGCATTCGCTTTCCCTTGACAGACTGTGTTGCTGCATTGGCAGCCTCTTGCAGTCTCAAACTGTAAGGAAGCTGTATAACCTTGAAGTGATGATTGTCCCCACCTGTACATGACATAAATGCTCTGAAAAATTGTAGTAATACCTTGCCAAATCCAAGTACAAAGAAACAAGAACAGAAAACGATACCATCATAAGGTTAGCAGGCCTGTCATGTACAAACAGCCTGCACATTACCTTTCCTAAAGTTCACTTTAGGCATATCCTCGGGACAGAAGCATCATGGCTTTTTACACACATGTTGGGTGCCTGCCCTTGCAAGCATAGGCGAGGTATTGCAGTAGGGACAGGCAGTTGCCACAAACCAAACACTTTTTTTTACTTAATGAAATAAGGAAAGAAGCTACTGAAATACTTAATGCAGCTGCACTGCAGTCACCATGTGTGAAAGCCCCGTGCTCTCCCACCGGCCCACCATTGCAGTGCAGCTTCCTTAGATTGCATGCCCAACAAGTAGGCAGGCTGGGAGGGGCGGGTATAATGTGTGTATCTGCTCTCAGCACCTGACGTAAGAGTAACCTAATTTATAGCCAAACCATGAGACAAATTCAAAGAAAATTGACTTGAAGAAGACATGGAAGAGGGGCATACCAACTTCTTTGGCAAAATAAACTAGCTCTTCAAGTGATAGATGAAGCTTGGCGGAAGAATTGGTCCGAAACGCGTTCCAAGAGGCTACACCATACATTGTGATCTTCCCAGCTGACACACATTCCTCAAGAGCAGCAAATGCATTCTTGATTCGTGAAAGAACCGTTTGGCGTGGGACAACATTCAGCTGGATCTCAGGATTGTGCACAAAGTAGATATCAATCATGTCCAGATTAAAGTTCCTCCTGCTTATTTCGAGCTGTACACAGCAAAGAGTATTGTCATCATCGTCATCATCACATCACCTCTCTCTCTCTCTCTCTCTCTCTCTCTCTCTCTCACTTCATCATCACTCCTCACCCCATACTAGTGAACCACGCATACCTTTCTTTTATGATCTCATGCCCCACTTTACCGTCCACACTACACACCCAGCCACCAGTGGACTCCCAATCCCAGAATGGGTGGTATGATGAAGAGTGCAAAACCATCACGCTTCACCTCTTATGCGAGAGGGAACATGGTCTGATTTGAGCACATGAGATGCAATGCATCTTCCCTAGACTCGCTCCTTTGTATTCCTAGATTCATTAGTTTGAAGCCTACTTTGTTGTTGGTAGGAAGTCGGACATAGAGAAGGTGAATCTTAGAAAGTATTAACAGTAAACTCGATCCCACAACTTTGTATTCCTGGATTCATCAATTTGAAGCCAACTTTGTTGCTGGTAGGAAGTCAAACATAGAGAAGGTGGTGTTAGCTAGTTGCTACATTGAAGGGGAAGCCATCTCTTGGTGGACTCATTGGGCCCAAGCCAATTCAAATTTTGGAGCTGCTGCCTATGACTGGGACCAATTTGTCATTGATGTCAAGAAGCCGTTTCTACCACCTCACTATCTTGAGCAACTCGAGGATGAGTATCGAGGATTGCGCTAGAACATGCTACTAGTTCTCCAATTTGCAAATAAAGTCACTCACCTGGCTTTACAATTGCAAAAATCAGACGAGGACAAACAATGTCAATTCTTCTACGGTTCAGACACGCAAATCCAGTGGGATGTGCGTATGTTTGAACCACAGGTGTTTGATCGGGCACTTTCTCTTGCGCAAAGTGCCGAGATGAAATACAACAATGGAAAACCGAAGACCTCCCAGCTTGGAGTAGCCAAGGCAGCCACAGCCACTAGCAAGGGCCATAACCAGACCCGATCAGGGTCTACCCCGGGAGCCTCTAGCTCCAAGAACTTGAACAATGGATCTCGCCTGCCTCAAGACCAGAAGGCTCTGGCCGGCAAGACAAGTGGTAAGCTCAATCCCCAAGAGCACGAACAATACAAGGAGGAGGGGCGATGTTTCTTTTGTCATGCAAAAGGGCATACTTCTAAGGCATGTCCTAAGAGGACCCCTGCACAGACTACCACCCCAGCCTTGATAGCTTGCGTGGAGTGTGAGCCTCCCACACCGACCACCTTAGGTGCTTCCTTCCATTGTGAAAAGCAAGGGCATGTTATCAGAGAGTGTCCTACCAAATACCCTAATCTGAGTGCCATCAATTCCCCTAATCTTCCAACAGCCAACAGCAACAAAGCTCAGCCTGCTGGAGTGAATAATAATCTGACTGTGCCCCCTCACCTTGCTCCCTCTACCTCAAAAGACAAGGGAGAAAAGTTTACCATACCCAACAGGGGGAAGACCTTTAGATAGAATAGGTCGGGTAACCACAGGGCTTTTGCTAATTCCTTTGCCTTGCTAGACAGCATCTCAGACCTTGAAGACTTGGTTGACTCCCAAGAGTTCATTCAATCCACGCCTCTAGATATATCCAGAATTTTGGGTGAAACTAATCAAATGGACCATTACATGGAAAAACTACTTGCGATTACACAAGCCTACCCTGATGGCGACTGGCTTGACATGCCTTTATGTCCACGTGCCAAGTGCAGGGTGAACATTACAAGTGAAGCGCATTGGATTGTAGACCTGGCCGGAAAAGGGTAGAAAAGACGGGAGTGGGATAGGGGATAGGGGAGGGGAAAGTAGGGAGCAAGCGAAAAGGCGAGGACAGGGAAGTGGATCACAAGTGCTCCTTGCATGTGTCTAGGTGTGTGCGATGTGGAGAAGAAAAGGAGGGCTTTGGGGGGTTGGGGGGGGGGAGGGGGGGGAGTCTAAGAAACTCACTTGGTTCTTAAGAAATGGTGCTGAAAGACAATGGCAGCCTCCCACAAACTCATTGAGCTGAAAAAGGCCTGTTTTCACATAAGTATCATCAATATATGTGCGAGGTTCAATATCCTCCCTGAAGTCAAAAGATAGAAATCCTCCTTTTGTGCAGACAATCACTTCATTCCTATCTATCAATTTTTGTTTAAAGGCCCTTGTTAAGCACTGTCCAACGGCCACCTCACTCCGCATATTCCGGAAATTGCTTGCTCTGCACACACCCATCACAAGACAACAATAAAAAACACAGAGCATCAGAACAATTGATTTTCCAAATCCAAACAATCAAAAACTCCTACCTAGGGTCCTAACAGACACATCCCCCATCCATCACTCAGATAGGCAGGGGTTGGTCAGGGGTAAACCCCCTCCCCAACAGGCAGATGAGACTCTCATGGGTAGGGGGTTATGTGTGTAAAGACCCTGAGTGTACAACTAAAAACGTCAGCTTCAACAATAATTAGCACAAACGAAAAGGAAGCTGAATACATACGAATCGATGATATTGATACCGAGGGTTAGACTTCTAGTTATTGACTCCATATATTCTCTGTCTTCCGAGTCCTTGTCCGAACCAAGGTAAGTTCCATGACCAAGAGATGACACAATAAGATCCCCAGTTGGACCACCAGTTCTCAAGGTCCTGAAATGGCCAGCCGCTGCAAAACCACATTGAGAACATGCCATCTTGCATATATGAGAACTAGAATAACAAGTTTGATTTGACTGTCTAAATGGTGTGGTCCGACATGTTGGTGTCAGGTAGCACGTTTGAACCCTGTGCATGTGTCCTGAATAAAAAGCCTCAAGTGTGCCCAAATTAGTGATCAAAATGGTAGCACAGGGGTGCCCAGAAGGGCCTCCAAACGCACCACATCAGACCTAAACAAAAACGCTCAAGTAGATATCTACTGAGTACTCATGTAGGTGGCTCAATTGGTGAAAACCCACCACAGTAGCCTCTGTTTAATGCCGGAAACTCCTCTAAACCTCTGACATTACACTTTACTTTTTTTTCCTAGGAAAAGATCCACTAGTTAAAAACAAACGTCCACCCATGGAAGGCTACAACCCTCTGTAGAGGTAAAATGCTCAAAGAAAGAAGGGGGTGATCCCTCCATGACTGACTGCTCTCGAAGGGGAGAGGGAGACTGCATATCCTTGGTGGGGGGGGGGCACACCGAGGCCAAGGAGGCCTGTAATGCCAAGTGGCATCACTATCCCTACTGGTGAGGAAAGGGCTACTGCTCCCAAGTATGCAAGATGGCCATGCAGCGTTGCCGCTTGCAGTCAGAATCTCCTACCAACCAATACCAATGCCACGCACAGTGTGGATAATATCCGTCTAAATGCAGCTAATGGACTCTATTAGAGGGATGAGTACACTCGATAGCGCACCCGCCATATGTGCTAGGCCACAATGCTGCTAATAATCTCCCACCTCTGGTCAGTGTGGGTGTCGGAGGTTCCAACAAGGCACCGGGGCTGCCGAAGCTATGATGGCTGTGATCCTGAAGTGTGTAAGCTGAAATGCAATTTGGTGGACTGTTTTGCTGCTGTCCAGCCTCTTTCTCTCTCAGATTTGAGAGGGGGCTGATTGGTCCTAGTGTAACATGCGGAAGCTTCGGAGAAGATCGGTAACTTCAACACTCAGAAATCAGCACACTTTTCGCGACAGAATTAATGCACAAACTGAATGAAGATGTGCAGAAAATAGAGAGAGAGAGAGAGAGGGAGGGAGAGAGGAGAGGACACAGTATTAGGTCCCAAATACCCTCTGTAGGGCCCCTGTCACCAATTGGCCGACCATTTGGTCCATTCCTAGTTTTTGCGTCTCGTTCACTTGAGGCCAGGCCGGTGTCTCATGTGAAGAGGCCAGTATTTTGCTGACATGGACGGGAGCCAGACTGGTGCCACCCGTGTGTTAGCAGGATGGTGTCGTATGGACGGGAGCCAGATCAGTGCCACCCGTGTATGACCTGGACTGTGCTCGATCCATGGGACTGTCACGCCATGGAAGAGCCAGTATTCGTGCCGTGTTTTACCTATGGGACTGTCACACCTAGGGAAACTCGTGCCTGGAACTGTGTCTTACCTATGGGACTGTCACTTCATAGGAAGACCAGGTTTTTATGTTTTTATGTCGTGCCAGTTTTGTGCCGACAGATATTTTGTACATGTTCCATGAACGGGAGATATGTCCATGTTACTTTTTGCACATGCACACATATTTTGCATGTTTGAAACTGTTTTCGCATGACATGTATTTTTGTGTGTTTGCCTGCCTGACGTGTTACTTACTGAGCGGGGACGCCTGCCAGTGAGTCGTGAAGTCTGCTCTGTATTCTGACAAGTTTTAGTGCATGTGAACAGGTGGTAAGTATATGGTACATGTTGTTTTAATGTATTTTATTCTAACCCCTTTATTTTATAAGGTTAGGGGATTCACACTTATTTAAAAGTGGGCACCCCCTTTGGGCACCCACTTTGGGGCCAAGGTGGGGAGCCCCACTTTTAAGTGAGTGTGGGGGTGGGCATGGTCACCTACCTCCACTAATCCCCCACATGCATGCGTGGGTATCACTAAGGTTAACCCCACATGAATATTATTAAAAAAAAGCTCCTTCCTTCAAGCGTGGTACCTCATCGCTTCTTCCTGGCGTTGCTTCATCACCTTTCGTAAGCTTCCAGGCGGCTGGAGTTTGCTACGTTTGCTGCTGTACGGCTGCTCATCCAATAGGCGGCTGCTTGCCCTGCACAAAGACGGCAGCACCTACTACTCAGCCTGCTGCGCCTGCCTTCCCTACAAGCTGGTTGCAACTATCTCCAACGGGCAACACCTTCTGCTCTGCCTGCTGCGCCTGCCCCTCTACAGGTGACTGAATATTATTGCTGGTGGCTGCGTTGAATTCTGCAGGGGGCTGCTTATGCTGCTGCTGCCTGCGCCAAACTCTCTACAGGCGGTTGACTCTGCTGCTGGCTGCACCTCAGCCTCTCCTGCAGGCGGCTGTCACCTCCACAAGGCCACACAGCTGCAACTGTTTCCCCAGGCGGCTGAATATTATCAGGCTGCGTTGCCCTTCCTCACTGTCTTCAGACGTGGCCACTTCCACCAGGACTGTTGTGGCTGCTCTCACAGGCGGCTGTGGTCTCTCGTGGTGGTGCTTGTTCTGATAGTTCTACACAAGACTACTACTTCTTCAACAAGGGTGGTTTCATCCTCAGCAAACCACAAGTATTGGTTTCCTATCAACCATCTACAAGTAAGTGATTTTCAGATTTGAGTAAAGAGTTATATGTTTAAATCTGATAAAAGATTCGTCCCGCTCGGCCAACACCCGTTCGGTGCCGGGTTGTCCAAGCTGTATTGGCGAACCTCGGTCCAAAGGTGCTGAGATCGGGAGAGCCAGGCGTTAGTACGAGAGCGCCTGTTTGTGCGTGGTCTCGGAACACCAGTGAGGCGCTCTCTGCGGAGTCCAGTGAAAGCACAGGACCGCAGAGATTGGGCCACAATAGTGGTCGTTCTGCTTCGAGTTTTCTTCATCGAAATCCGAGCCTACTTGTTTGGTACTGTTTTCATATGTACATGGACATTATCTGGTTCTCAGAACCCATGGAGCATTGTATTCATTAAATACTCCCAATAAATATATCATATATTGAGGGGGGGGTCAGCCCGTTCCGGCCCCAGTGCTGGTGTCCATCTTTCCATTTCTGTTCATTTAAATTCAAGTTGTTTTAAAGTTGTCCATTTCAAATTTGTGGTTTTAAAGTTGTGCTATTAAGCGTGTGGGTGTCCAGCGGAGTCTTTCCCACTTGACGGGATCGGTTTCATTGGTATCAGAGCACGGTTGTTTCCCTCTTCCTAGTGGGGAAACGAACCTGTGTACTGGACATCCCGCTTTTAGCAAACTTTGAACACAATGGACAGCCAAGGCAACCCTTTGGAAGTACCAAATTCGAGGGGTCCATCTAGTGCTTCTCGTGGGTCTGATGCCCTGCGAGGTAGACACAAGCCCCTTGAAAGGGTTATGGATAGTGAATCCAAAGGTCAACTGTCTCCAGGAAAGACAGTTATGCTTGAACAAGACCCTGATGCTATGAGGGCTGAAATGGAACATATGAGAAAACTTTTGCAGGCTCAAGAGCAAGAATTGAAGTTTTTGCATGAAGATCCCCATCTACAAAGTGCTATTGAAGCCAGGAAGGCTGACGCTATGGTTGATGTAACCTTTGAATCAATGGCTCGTGAAGTGGGCAAGAAACCAAGGGAGTTGGCACTTGCCTATCTCCTTCGCAAAGGTGATATCAAAGAGGGGGATGACGGAGAGCTAAAATTCAGAAATCCACCTCGTTTGAAGCATGGAGATCCCGCATCCCAGAGGCTGAAATCTTTTATGCAAAAGGAAGAGGTGATTGTCACCTCTCGTCATGCATCCTCTCCCCAAGGCACTAAGCCTGATAGATTTATGTATGCCAGTGCTCATGGAGGGCACGAAAGTCACATGCATGCAAGATATGTATCTCATGGTGACAGGTCTGCTTCCAGAAAAATTTTGCCTTCTGAGTTGTCTCATGGAGAGACCATGCCATATGCAGGTAAGTCACATGCATCTGAGTTTCGAGTTCGTGGAGCACATGCCACCGTGCCCCATGAAGCTTCTTTGACGGCCCATGGAGCCCATGCAGACAGGGCTACCCCGTTGGATAAGGGGAAAAGAAAAAGAGAGGACCATGAGCCTCATGCCAGGAAGCTCAAGGAGTTCAAAGCAGGTGATAAATCTGTCAAATTTGATGTCTTTCATGGTGAACATGATGCTTCTAAGGTGTTAGCATTTGTGGCACAGTTCGACATTGCTTTTAGCGATGAGGACTTTACAGAAAAGTCGAAGGTGCGCCATGCTAGCATGTTTCTGAAAGGGACTGCTGCCCATTGGTGGATCACCGAAAAGATCACCAAGGATCCCATCTCTACTTGGAAGGAATTCAAAGATAGATTTTATGCTCAGTTCTTGCCTCCCAATGCGGAGCAAACTCTCACTCAAAAGTGGGACAGGTTGGAGCAAAAAGATAATGAGAGTGTGCAACAGTATGTTAACAAATTTTGGAAAGTGTTGCTGGAAGTGACTCCCTTCATGCTAATCACAGAGGATGAAAGAAAGAGGAAGTTTCGTTCTGGATTGCAACCTGCATATAGATCGGGTATTGAATTGCACCCAAAACATACGTTGCAACAACTCACAGCTTCTGCTCTTGCTACAGAGCAATTGGTGCTCAAGATCAAGCAGGATCAAGGAGGTTCCAAGGCAAAGGACAAGGCTGCCCCAAATCAGCAAAAGGGTGGACAGCCACCTAAAAAGAACTTCCGGGAGCCTTACAAGGGTGGTAAAGCTGAAAATTACACATCTAAAGAACAGGGCCCAAGAAAGAACAAATTTGGATTAACCCCGGAGCAAAGAGAGCAATATGCTAAGGATGGAAAATGCTTTTCTTGTGGTAGCAAAGACCACATGTTTCGGCAATGCCCAAATCGCAAACCAAAGCACGAGGACAAGCACACCAAAGCAAATGTTCATGCAGTTCCTGATGTGCAAGGTAATACAGGTCATGATGCAAAAGAGCGTATGGTTTGCAAGGCTTGGGGGCAAATCAAGGATCAGCCCGCATTATTCATGTTTGATGACTGTGCAACTGACAATTTCATCTCTATGCAAATGGCAGCTGCATTGGGTATTGAGGTTGAAAGCATGGGACCTCAGATTGAAGCTGAAGCTGCATTTATTGGCAAAGAGGTGCAGGTTACCCCTTTGATTGGGAAGTTGCGTATTCATATTCAGTGCTATCTTGATAATGAGCATTTCTTAGTTGCTCCTCTGAATGGATGTGATGTATTGTTGGGCAAGCCATGGCACCATAGGCTTGAGCCCCGCAAAGACTACAAGTCCAATATGATTTCTTTTATGCATAAAGGCCGCATGCATTTTATTGATGCTGGCAAAGAAGGGGATTCCATCCCAGTTGTATCACACATCCAAATTAATAAAGCAATGAAAAAGAGTCTTTCAACGTACTTGGTTTTTGTGCGTAATAGTCTTGTGCCAAATCATCAAAATGTGGATGCTATGTCTAATGATAGGCTGAATTTTCTTAATGCATTCAAAGACTGTTTTGCTGACTCGTTGCCAGGTGAATTACCTCCCCAAAGGCCCGAAGATCACCGCATAGATCTTGTGCCAGGTAGTTCTCCACCTAACAAACCCGCATACCGAGTGAGTGCTGCACAAGAAGAAGAAATTATGAAGCAGATAAACGAGCTTTTAGAGAAAGGTTTGGTTCAGCCCAATTTCTCACCTTACTGCTCTCCTGTGCTTCTTGTTCAAAAGAAGGACGGATCATTCCGTATGTGTGTAGACTATAGAGCTTTGAACAAGCTTACCATCAAGAACAGATTTCCTATTCCACGTATTGATGATATCTTGGATAAGCTTGATGGCTCAGCTTGCTTTAGCAGACTTGATTTGAAGAGTGGTTATCACCAGATACGCGTGGTGCCACAAGATGTCCATAAGACTGCATTCAGGACAGCCTTCGGATTATATGAATTCTAGGTAATGCCTTTTGGTCTCACCAATGCTCCTGCTACTTTTAATCGTATGATGGATAGGATATTCCGATCCCATCGCAAGTTTACAGGAGTCTTCTTTGATGATATCTTGGTTTTCTCCAAGAATGAGCAGGAACACAGAACTCATTTGGTCACAGTGTTCGAAGAGTTGCGGAAGCATAAACTTTTCGTCAATGCCAAAAAAAGTGAGTTTTTCCTTTCAGAGATTCATTATCTGGGACATATTGTATCCAAGGATGGAGTTACAATGGATCCTGCAAAGATAGAGACTATTCGGAATTGGCCCGAATTGCAAAACGTACATCAAAACGTAGTTTTCTGGGATTATGTTCATATTACAGACGTTTCATAAGGCATTTCGCCATGATTGCCACTCCTCTACATGATCTCACGAAGAAGAAAACTGCTTTCAAATGGACTTCAAAGGAACAGGATGCTTTCTTGCAGCTCAAGCATGCGATCATATGTGGTCCAGTATTGATTGTTCCTGACTTGCACAAGTCATTCGTGGTTGAATGTGATGCTTGTGGTGATTGCATAGGAGCTGTCCTAAATCAAGAAGGGCATGCAGTTGCATACGAGAGCCGTCGTTTGCATGATGCTGAGCTTCATATGGATATCTATGAGAAAGAGCTCTTGGCTGTAATTCACGCCTTAAAGATTTGGAAACACTACCTTCTTGGGGCTGAATTTGTAGTCAAGACAGATCATCAAAGCTTGAGATACTTTCTATCTCAAACCAAGCTTTCAGAGAAGCAGATGAGAATGGCAAATTTTCTTTCCATGTTTCATTTTCAGATTGTACATACTCCAGGAAAGAAAAATGTGGTGGCCGATGCACTATCTAGGAGGCCTTATATTGCTGCAATCTCAGTGGCCTCTCATGGAGATCTATCTGCTATGAGAGATTTGTATCATTTGGATGCTGATTTTTGCCATATATGGACTGATTTGATGGCTGGTCATTCACATGCCTCTTATGTTATCAACGAGGGTTATCTCATGAAGGATCATTGCCTATGTGTGGTGAAGGATTTGCGTCCAAAGGTTATGGACGAATGTCACGCTCCACCATATGCTGGTCATAGAGGTATTATGCCTACTACTCGCATGATTCAGAGGTATTTCTTTTGGCCAAGCATGCGTAAAGACATTGAGGCTTATGTGCGTGCATGTATTACTTGCCAAAAGGTGAAATTTGATAGGCAAAAGCCTCCAGGTTTGCTTCAGCCATTGCCTATTCCCTCGCAACCTTGGGAAAGTATCACGATGGATTTTATTATGGATTTGCCTAGATCCCAGCATGGGAATGATGCTATTTGGACTATTGTGGACAGGTTTAGCAAGCAAGCTCACTTCTTGCCCGTCAAGAAAACCATTAAAGCTGATCATATGGTAAAGCTTTTTCTTGCTAATATTTTCAAGCATCATGGTATGCCTAAATCCATTGTTGGGGACAGAGATCCCAGGACTACAAGCCTATTTTGGAGGGCTTTGTTTGATAATATGGGTACTAAGCTTGACTTTTCATCAGCTTATCATCCCCAAACGGATGGCCAAAGTGAAGCTGCAAATTCAGCAGTGTTGGATTTGTTGAAGTGTTATGTGGCAGATCAAAAGAGTGCATGGGAGAAGTATCTTCCACTTGTTGAGTTTGCCTACAACAATACGATCCATGCTTCCACAGGAAAGGCTCCATTTGAGATTATTTATGGCAGAGTGGTCTTGCCACCCATCCTTCGTACCAAGGATGAGATTTTTGCAGCTGATGAATATGTTCGTGACTTGGATGTTGCCTTTGGTCAGGTGCGGACAGCCATTGCAAGATCTCAGGATAAGCATAAAATGGCTGCTGACAAGCATAGAAGGGACATGGAAGTCAAAGAAGGTGATTGGGTATTGCTGAAATTTGAGAAGGCTAGGCTTCGGAAGAGGCCAGGACGAGAAGGATCATATCCTAAGCTTTCTCCTCGCTATTATGGACCCTTCAAGGTGATTCACAAAATCAATGAAGTCTCCTACAGGCTTGCTTTACCTAGTCATTGGAAGATTCACAATGCTTTTCATGTGAGTCTATTTCGGAAATATGTGGGGCCAGATCCTGATGAGCCTGTCACAGAAGATCCGCCAGAAATTGAAGAGCTTGAGGAGATCCTCCAGCCAGAACAGATTGTTTTTCACAAGGAGAGAAAGCTACCTGCAGGAAAGCTTTCCAGGAGATACCTTGTGAAGTTTAAGAATTATTTGCCTATTGATGCCAAATGGGTAAATGAAGATTACTTTGCAGATTATCCGCAATTGTTGCAGGCATATCTTGAGGCTTTTAAGTTGAGGTCAACTCTTTAGAAGCCCGGGGGGATGTCACCAATTGGCCGACCATTTGGTCCATTCCTAGTTTTTGCGTCTCGTTCACTTGAGGCCAGGCCGGTGTCTCATGTGAAGAGGCCAGTATTTTGCTGACATGGACGGGAGCCAGACTGGTGCCACCCGTGTGTTAGCAGGATGGTGTCGTATGGACGGGAGCCAGATCAGTGCCACCCGTGTATGACCTGGACTGTGCTCGATCCATGGGACTGTCACGCCATGGAAGAGCCAGTATTCGTGCCGTGTTTTACCTATGGGACTGTCACACCTAGGGAAACTCGTGCCTGGAACTGTGTCTTACCTATGGGACTGTCACTTCATAGGAAGACCAGGTTTTTATGTTTTTATGTCGTGCCAGTTTTGTGCCGACAGATATTTTGTACATGTTCCATGAACGGGAGATATGTCCATGTTACTTTTTGCACATGCACACATATTTTGCATGTTTGAAACTGTTTTCGCATGACATGTATTTTTGTGTGTTTGCCTGCCTGACGTGTTACTTACTGAGCGGGGACGCCTGCCAGTGAGTCGTGAAGTCTGCTCTGTATTCTGACAAGTTTTAGTGCATGTGAACAGGTGGTAAGTATATGGTACATGTTGTTTTAATGTATTTTATTCTAACCCCTTTATTTTATAAGGTTAGGGGATTCACACTTATTTAAAAGTGGGCACCCCCTTTGGGCACCCACTTTGGGGCCAAGGTGGGGAGCCCCACTTTTAAGTGAGTGTGGGGGTGGGCATGGTCACCTACCTCCACTAATCCCCCACATGCATGCGTGGGTATCACTAAGGTTAACCCCACATGAATATTATTAAAAAAAAGCTCCTTCCTTCAAGCGTGGTACCTCATCGCTTCTTCCTGGCGTTGCTTCATCACCTTTCGTAAGCTTCCAGGCGGCTGGAGTTTGCTACGTTTGCTGCTGTACGGCTGCTCATCCAATAGGCGGCTGCTTGCCCTGCACAAAGACGGCAGCACCTACTACTCAGCCTGCTGCGCCTGCCTTCCCTACAAGCTGGTTGCAACTATCTCCAACGGGCAACACCTTCTGCTCTGCCTGCTGCGCCTGCCCCTCTACAGGTGACTGAATATTATTGCTGGTGGCTGCGTTGAATTCTGCAGGGGGCTGCTTATGCTGCTGCTGCCTGCGCCAAACTCTCTACAGGCGGTTGACTCTGCTGCTGGCTGCACCTCAGCCTCTCCTGCAGGCGGCTGTCACCTCCACAAGGCCACACAGCTGCAACTGTTTCCCCAGGCGGCTGAATATTATCAGGCTGCGTTGCCCTTCCTCACTGTCTTCAGACGTGGCCACTTCCACCAGGACTGTTGTGGCTGCTCTCACAGGCGGCTGTGGTCTATCGTGGTGGTGCTTGTTCTGATAGTTCTACACGAGACTACTACTTCTTCAACAAGGGTGGTTTCATCCTCAGCAAACCACAAGTATTGGTTTCCTATCAACCATCTACAAGTAAGTGATTTTCAGATTTGAGTAAAGAGTTATATGTTTAAATCTGATAAAAGATTCGTCCCGCTCGGCCAACACCCGTTCGGTGCCGGGTTGTCCAAGCTGTATTGGCGAACCTCGGTCCAAAGGTGCTGAGATCGGGAGAGCCAGGCGTTAGTACGAGAGCGCCTGTTTGTGCGTGGTCTCGGAACACCAGTGAGGCGCTCTCCGCGGAGTCCAGTGAAAGCACAGGACCGCAGAGATTGGGCCACAATAGTGGTCGTTCTGCTTCGAGTTTTCTTCATCGAAATCCGAGCCTACTTGTTTGGTACTGTTTTCATATGTACATGGACATTATCTGGTTCTCAGAACCCATGGAGCATTGTATTCATTAAATACTCCCAATAAATATATCATATATTGAGGGGGGGGTCGGCCCGTTCCGGCCCCAGTGCTGGTGTCCATCTTTCCATTTCTGTTCATTTAAATTCAAGTTGTTTTAAAGTTGTCCATTTCAAATTTGTGGTTTTAAAGTTGTGCTATTAAGCGTGTGGGTGTCCAGCGGAGTCTTTCCCACTTGACGGGATCGGTTTCAGCCCCCACCACGGATGGTGTATTTGCTTTATTAGAATGATGTAAATCTGAAAAGAAAATACAGAAAAACCTTGACCTTTCTTGGCTGAGAAATCTCTGCCCTTGACCTGCAATCCTTCACCCCTTTGCATTAGCAAGCCCTTGGCTGTCTTGGCCCCTTGGATTGCTTGAGCACTTGGTGAAATATGAGATAACACAATGAATTTGTGGCTCACCTATTTATACTACCAACTAATAGCAGTCGGCCAGCGTATAATTCAGTCGAAATTCGAATGTGTCTTATTCTGCCATGACTGAATAATCAGCAGTAAATGCTGAAATAATTCAAATAAAATCCATAAACTGCTGCGCATCTTTTCCCTTGGCTGGCTGGCACTAGGCGCCTGAGCAAGATAGGATTGGGCACTGTTTACAGGCTGTTTGGGGACTGGGCAACCTGTATGGGCTGCCCCATACTTGCCCTTACAGCCATGAACAGATTGTACAGCCTGTAGGCTTCCCCTGGCTTGCTCCTAGGGCTGTCCTACAGCCCCTCCACGGCTGGTGGGTTCAGCCAGGGCCTTCCTACCCCTCATGGGGGTGGTTTTACCAAAGTCACAGGGGGACGCGGGGACGGGGACGGCCGGGGACGGGGGGGACGCGGTGCAGAATGGGGACGCAAAAAGTCATCCCGGGGACGCGTTCCCGAAACGTGGGACGGGCAGGGAACGCAGACAGGGGACGCCTCCAACGGTCAGAAAACGGCCAGAAACGGGCAAATTTCCAGCTATAAAAGAAGGCACACTTTAGGACTTTTCTCCACACTCAAGTTTGAAGCTTCAAGACTCATTGCTCAAGCCTCAAGCTTCCAAAGTTCCAAGTTCCATTGTCCAAGCCTCAAGGCCCAAGTGGCAAGTTAGCCCTCTCTCTCTCTCTATACTATCTACATTGTGCCAACTTCCAAGCCATCTCTCTCTCTCTCTCTCTCTCTCTCTCTCTCTCTCTCTCTCTCTCTCTCTCTCCAAGTTCCATGATCCATCCCTCTTGAGACTTGCAAGCCTCAAGAGTCAAGCGGCAACTTGCAACTCTCTATTGCACCCTTCTTCCCTCTCTCTCACACTATCATCATTCATGGCATCTCAAGGTGAAGGCGCCGCCGCCACATCTTCCGTTGCGGGCTCTTCACGAAGGAGGCCGGCGGTGCACACATGGTCATGGTGGGATGAGGTCCACTACACTTCACCGAATGGGAGATGGCACAGTAGGATCCTGCAGCTCAGGAGCATCTTGAGGAGGTAGAGGAGGAGCTACGTCCTGAGGGGGAGGAGGAGGCTTCAAATGGCATCGACGACTTCGACTTCCAAGCCTCCCGCGAGGCTAGCACTTCAGGAGCTTGAGGCTTGACTCTTGAGCCTTGAGCCATCTCACCTTTTTTGTGCCCACTGCCAATGGCCATGATCTATTGTGATCTATCATCTATGATCTATCTAGTATCTCTATTTTGTACCCACTCTTTTTTGTAACCCTCACTGCCCATGAGGCATGTACTTATCTCTTTGTATCTATCAGACTATCAATCACATAATCAGTGACAAGTGTGCCATCGATGTTTTATTAGCGCATTTTGCTCAAAATGACTCTTGTTTTTTTGTCTATTCGGTGTAAAATTTTGTTCAAAGTGTCTCTATATGTATGTCATGCATTCAACTCCTAAATTGCTTTTAAAAAAGAGGTTTTTTTTTGCTGTTCCCGACCCCATCCCCGGGACGGCACTTCCCCGTCCCCGTCCTCGTCCCCGTCCCCATGTGACTCTGGGTTTTACACTATCCCCATGAAACCGATCCCGTCAAGTAGGAAAAGACTCCGTCGGACACCCACACGCGTAATAGCACAACTTAAATATCACAATTTGAATGGACAACTTAATAACAACTGGAAACTGAAATGAAATGAAATGTTGATCAATGGCACCACCACTGGGGCCGAAACAGGCCGACCCCCCCCTCAATATATGATATATTATTGGAAGTATTTAAAAGATACAATGCTCCATGGGTTCAAAGAACCAGATGATGTCCATGTACAACTGAGATGAATACAGTTACCAAACAAGAGACTCGAAGTAGACGTTCGAAGGAGAGCAACCCACTCGAGTAGTCAAGTCTCTACGGTCCTGTGCCTTCACTGGAATCCGCGGAGAGCGCCCCACTGGTGTTCCAAGACCACGCGCGAACAGGCGCTCCTGTACTAACGCCTGGCTCTCCCGATCTCGGCACCCATGGACCGTGGTTCTCCAGAAACTTGGACTACCCGGCACCGAACGGGTGTTAGCGGTAGAGAGTATCCCTTATCAGATTTACTTCAAAATCCTTTATTTAAATCTCAATCCACTTACTTGTAGCTCGCTAGTGGAAGACAAATACTCGAGGCGTCTAAGTGCAGCCGTCTGGAGATCCGAGCGTAGCCGCCTGCTGAATGGAGAGGAGGCCTGGGCGTAGTCACCTGTGGAGGTCTGGGGGCGCAGCCGCATGTGCAGGAGGGCGCAACCGCCTATGGAGAGCGCAGCCACCTATGGAGGGGAGGACAGCCGCCTGCTGTGGAGGAGGAGGAGGAGGAGGCGCAGCTGCCTACAAGGGGAGGAGGCGCAGCCGCCTGTGTAGAAAGCGTAGCCGCCTGAAGAGGGGAGGAGCAGAGCCGCCTGTAGCCGCCTGTGGAAGGGAGGCGCAACCCCACACAGCCGCCTTATAGAGGAGAGCGCAGCCGCCTATGGAAGGGGGTGCAGTCGCCTGTAGAGGAAGCGCAGCCGCCTGGTATGGAGAGAAGTCTCATGGGTTGGTCGCCTGCACCCTCGTCTCCCCCAGACGATGAGGTGGTCATGCATATGTAGGTGTTGGAGAGGGCACACATCCACAGCTGGCCGGCCCCCCCCTAGCTTGCATGGAGGCGGCCAGTTCCAAGGTGGGGTGTGGGTAGGTGGCCATGCACCCACCCCCACACATAGGATTAAGAGTGGGGTTTCCCTCCCCACCTTGGCCCATACGTGGGTGCCCATAATGGGTGCCCACCCTATCAAGGACATCATTAATTATTAAGGAGGGTGCCCACTCTTTAATGAATGTGAACTTACAACCTTATAAAACATAAAGGTTAGAAAGAAAGCTATAAAATAAACAAGTGCAATACACTTACCACATGTTCACACGCAACAAAACTCGTCAGAAGACAGAGCAAACTTCACGACTCACTGGCAGGCGTCCCCGCTCAGTAAGTGGCACGTCAAACAGGCAAACACAAGAATACAAGTCATGCGAAAACAATTCCAAACGTGCAAAACATGAATGCATGTGCAAATAGTATCATGGACATATCTCCCGTTCATGGAACAAGTACAAAACATCTGTCGGACACAATGATGGCATGACAGAAAAACATAAATCCCGGTCTTCCTATGGAGTGACCGTCCCATAGGTAAGACACAGATCTAGGCACGAGCCTCCCTATGGAGTGACAGTCCCATAGGCAAGACACGGCACAAATACTGGCTCTTCCATGGCGTGACAATCCCATGGATAGAACACAGTCCAAGTCATACATGGGTGGCACCAGTCTGGCTCCCGTCCATACGACACCGTCCTACTAACACACGGGTGGCACCAATCTGGCTCCCGTCCATGTTATGCAAAAATACTAGCCCCTTCACATGAGACACTGGCCTGGCCTCAAGTGAACGAGACACAAATCTGGAGATGGACCAAATGGTCGGCCATTTGGTGACACCCCATGCCCACTCAAAGACTTGGGGTAGCCCTATGGGCCGGCCCCTTTTCCTAAAAGCAAACCCTAACTACCTACTCAATGATCTGGCATCCAGTACCATACCAGATACACAGAATCATTGACATCATTCCAGAGGGAGACTCACAGCGCGGACTGGCACTGTTTCATGTGCAGGACAGTGTACACCTGACCTTGGACTCCTGTGCAGGACAATGCACACCTGACCTCAAACGACTAAGATGGATCCCTAGCTGACTCGTCCCGGACTGGACTCACATGGGACCAGTTTACCATCCCAGGTCCTGCACCTTCTGTACAGATATGTCTACGTGGCATCCAAGTGCGGGATGCACGTGACACCTAGTGCCTCGCTTCGTTGGAGAGTGCTCGAGAGGAGTCTTGGAGTGCCGACATTTGTGTCCTTTGTTGTTGTGGATATGGCTCCCCCCTGTACGAACTGTCAAATCCCCACGGATCTCCTCGTGATCGTTCTTGGTACGAGACTCGAATCCTGCAAATATCAAACAAACAAACAAGGGGGGTGCAGGCCTGACTCACCTCCCAACCATGACAACCGTGGGCAAGCCCACAGTCTTGGCTGTCCCCACCGAGCCACGAGCTGAGCTAACTAGGATGACGTACCGGCCAATCTCCTCCTCGCGACGTCCCATACCGCCACGAAGCTGCCCTCGCGGGCCTCGAGATTGCTGCCGGCCTCGGCTGCGTAAAGCAGGTGCACGTCTACACTAGATCCAGGCTACAAGACCATAGAGCTCTCACAAACTCGCGAGACTCTTTATATCCCAATAACTAACCTTGGCCACCCTTTTATAGGCTCTTGGCCGGTCATCGGGCGTCCACACTTGGGCGCCCGCCCGTCCATACTTGGGTGCCCGCCCGTTAGTATTTCCCTAACTCAGCTCATCAATCAGCCTGCCTAGTTCCAAGCTTCCCCAAGCCTCGAAACTAGTCTTGCGTGCGTGTAGCACACGGTAGATACAGACTGTGCACATGACATACTCCCCTTCGAACCAAGATCGATCGCGAGGAGATCCGTGGGGATTTGACAATAAACAACAACAAAGAGGGTGCACGCCTGACTCACCTCCCAACCATGACAACCGTGGACAAGCCCACAGTCTTGGCTGTCCCCACCGAGCCACGAGCTGAGCTAACTAGGATGACGTACCGACCAATCTCCTTCTCGCAACGTCCCATACCGCCACGAAGCTGCCCTCGCGAGCCTCGAGATTGCTGCCGGCCTCGGCTGCGTAAAGCAGGTGCACGTCTGCACTAGATCCAAGCTCCAAGACCATAGAGCTCTCACAAACTCGCGAGACTCTCTATATCCCAATAACTAACCTTGGCCACCCTTTTATAGGCTCTTGACCGGTCATCGGGCGTCCACACTTGGGTGCCTGCCCGTCCATACTTGGGTGCCCGCCCGTTAGTATTTCCCTAACTCAGCTCGTCAATCAGCCTGCCTAGTTCCAAGCTTCCCCAAGCCTCGAAACTAGTCTTGCGTGCGTGTCGCACACGGTAGATACACACTGTGCACATGACACGAGGGGCATTGATCATGCGATTGAGCTATTGTCTGGTAGTAATCCCATCTCCCGGCAACCTTATCGGTTTAGCCAAAAGAAGGAGGACGAGATTGCTCAACAACTGTAAGATTATCTTAGTAAAGGTTTTCAGTCTAGTAAGTCTCCATGGGACCCTCCCGTTCTTCTGTCTCGAAAGAAAGATGGTTAGCATGCGCTTCTGTGTAGATTACAAAGGCTTGAATAAACTCATTGCCAAGAACAGATATCCTTTGCCGAGGATGGATATCTTGGTAGATCGTCTTCAGGGTGCTAAGTATTTTCACCAAGATTGATCTCCAGTCAAGCTATCATCAAAAAAGGATTAAACTTGAGGACGTGCCTAAGTCTCCGTTTCAGACACCCTATGGCCACTATGAGTTTTTGGTCTTACCTTTTGAATTGACCAATTCTCTTGCTACTTTTTAGCAGATGATGAACAATGTTTTCTGGGAAAGTGGACTGTCGTCTTCTTGGATGATAGCCTCTACTTAGGGCCCCAAATAGATAGGTGCTCAAATTGGTGAGGAAGGGGTGTGAGAGGAGAGCCTCTGACCCGTGCAATCGAGCAGTGCTATTTACAAGTGTTGACAGCTGCTTGCACATACAATGCATTATATGCCCATGTAAAGAAAGAACCTTTACCTAAACAGAGAGAGTCAAACATGTTATACGGGCATACGAGAGAATCCAGAGGGGTCCAAGGGGTGTACGGAAAATGCCTAAAGGGCATAAAGTCGGAAAATACCAGAGCAAAGAGAAGGAAAAGTGGCCGACCTGCTTGTCCGGCGAACCGTTGGGCGTAGTGAGAGGTACCGGCGGCGTCTGCGCATCCAGGAATGTAGTTGGACAATGTAGAAGAAGCGGGGGAGGCCGCGGCCATGGACGACAAGGAGTGGCGCTGATGTTGCTGCTCTGCTTGTTGATATTGGTGGCCCAACTGCTCACTCTGAGCCATGGAACAGACACCATGGCCACTTAGTGAATAGGGCTGCCGCCATAGGCGAGCTCGCAACAGGGCGCGCATGGAAGCCATCCAACTCTCCCCTCCTTGTATCTCTCGGGGGTTTTAAAGAGGGCTTAAGGCTCTTTTGGTTCTTCCCACATGGGCAGTGCCCATTTGGATACTAGGGGGGTGACCCTCGTCGCTATATCGCGCGCTCATCTCAGCCGTCGATCCCACCTGAGGCGCCTCTTAAAGACACCGTGCAATATAGCGACGAGGGGGGGTGACTTCACGAGTGTCCGCCGCCCACCATCTTCCCATTGTGAATCCAACGATTAAAATGTACAATACAAGGGAGATGATTGCTCTCGAAATACCTTTTATTGAGCCAGATTGAAAACCTTCTCATTGTAATTTGAAGAGGAAATTGACCATTTTCAGAAGGCGTTTCTCTATAGATTTTGCAAAATATAACTAAAACTTGAAATTTTTGAAGAGGATTCTTCTCTTTCTCCCAAAATTTGAGCAAGCTCTGCACAAATTTGAACAAGTTCTAGGCTAAGTCGAACCTATCTTTTCCCGAATCCTGAGGCAGATAAAGGAATTGTTAAGTGATCGGATTAGAATGATACAAGCCCTAATAAAAGAGTCTAGATCTTTAAGAAGCCCATTTGTTCGAGACGTATGTAAACTTCTCGAGAAGATTACTCCTCGAAAATAAGGGTCTAGCAAATCTTCGTAGAGCCAAGACTCGATTTTGTTGTTGGTTCAAACCAAAAAAAAGAGAACTTAAATTCCCTACGAGCATGTATTGAGAAATCTACCATACTATACCATGAGAAATCGGTATATAAAAGCTCGCTTGACTTGTTTAATAAACTCATAGACGGTATAAAAACGAACATGAGAGACCATACCACATTGCTAGCCTAGTTAATAAAATGATATCTTAAATAAATAAAGTTTTGCATGTTGATGATTTATTCTTATGGTTGCTCCAGAGAAATAGAGACAACTTTATGGGACAATGAAATAGTACTTATTCTCATCAACATGAAAACAATGATGCTTTTATAGAATTTCAAGAGTAGTTATTAGGTTTTAGGCAAATGTTCCAATCATTGAATATACACACAGTGTCTCAGAGAAGCACCTCAAAGAACTCTTGCACGACAATATGTTATAACCAACATTAGTCTTGTTAAACATTTTGACAATGATGACTTCTTATGTGTACATGAGTGCATAAGTAAAAATCAAAAAGACCATACACAAGGTATGGTGGAGGTGGCATAGGTCCCCCTTATAAATTATGCACACATGTGTGTGTTTTTAAAGAAAATAGGTTATACACAAGGCATGATGGAGGTAGAGTGCTTGTTTAGCCCTTTTTGTAAGAAAAAAGGACTATACACAAGGCATGTGTGTTAATCTAACCAAAATAGAAGTGTAGCACATATATAAACAAAAAAAAAAGTTAATCTAACCCAAAAAATTAAAGTTAATCTAACCAAAATAGAAGTGTAGCACATGTATAAACATTACAAAAGACCACTACACAGTGGCACACAATAACATAGTAGTTATCATTAGCATGGAAGGAACACCTAGTCGTCGTGTGGAAACCTTTTACAGAGACTGCAAGACTATGCATCCTATTTTTTAAGGGAGTGAGGAGGCAAGAGGTGGCTTCAACACATCATAAGAAGGGTAAATTTCCCCTCCAACAATTCTTGCATAGGTAGATCCATCGCTGACAAAATGCCATGTGTAGAGTGTTTAGGCTTCTTTAACTACTATGTTTTATAGGACCATTATCCTCTTAGCTCAGTGAAACTATATAGCATATTGCTTTTATTAATAGTGCATGTGTTACAGGTATATATTTTATCATATTTTTTATGAATTAATGATCGTAAAAAATATGCTTAATTTAATTTGTGCAAGATTCAACTTAATGGAATATGCAAATGCGCACGAGATTATTATATGTGCAAATGTACACAAAGTTATTTTATGTAACAAGACCCATTAGCAATTATATTTGGGCAAAGGTTTTTATATGTACAAACCTTATGTGACTTTATATGGTTAATAATATGCAAAGCAATACCCAAAAGTGGGAAAAGCAAGCCCAATTTATATGCACATCTATTATTAGCTCCTTGAGCTACTTATATGAATAAAATTCTCTAAATACTTGAGTCGTGAAGTGGAGCTACACACTTAAGGGGAGATATTGCACTCAATCTTGTCTTGTGTGTGGTATTCTCTATCCTTTACTCTTTTACTCTTGATGGTGATGTTATTCTATTTCTCTTGCCTTGTGTTATGCTATATTATTTAGTTTTCAATTTGATTCAAGTCTTTGTTTCAATTTTGATGAAATTTGTGAGTTTTTAAATTATTTCTTCAAGAAGTACAAAAGGGTCCCGTGATAGTGGTATCAGAGCTTTGGTTTAATTCAATCTTCTTGAAGCCGATCAAAGACTTGTGGACAAATAGGTGAAAGAGGCAAAGGCACAGGTGATTTTGGTAATTTTTTATTTAATTTGAAGAAGAATACGTTTATGTTTATGTATGGTTGAAAGAAGGCTTGTCTTTAACCATTGGATAACAAATCCCCATCAATCTACTACCCAAAGGGTAAAGCAAGGTGGAAAACCATAGTGGGTTTGCAAAAACCATAAAACCACCTTTAATCTCACTAATCCTCTTGATAACCCATAGTGGGTTTGCAAAAACCATAAAACCACCTTTAATCTCACTAATCCTCTTGATAATCCATCTGTACTACCGATCGAATCAACAAGGGAAAGAGCATAGAAGGGCCTAGCAAGATTGCTAAGCCAATGGAGGTGTCTGATTCTATAATGGACGGATCTGAGATCATCTCAAGTCAATTTATAGTTTAAAATAGTTTTTCTTCTCTCAGAATAATTAGCAATTAGATTAGTTAGAAGTTGAAGAATTAAATGAGCTAAATTCTCTTCCTTTCCCCCAATTCGGTGGCCAACGTGGACAGTGAGAAAATTTTCCCCTCTCCCCATTTCTTCCATTCAGCGGCGACAGGACATGTGGCCAGAATTTTCTTTTGTTTTTTTTTACAACGTTACATGCTGTTCACAAGACCTTAGAGACTTGTTAAACTTTGGTTTAAAAGTAAAGCTTATATATATATATATATATATTAATCCATGCTCAATCATTGGCCGTTGGCCGTCGGTGCACAAATATGGAGAGGCGCAGTTTTAATTAAAGGTTAATATTTTATATAAATATATATATATGAAGGCTCCATGTCCCTTAAACGCTAGCTGCTTGTAACCTTTAATAGTTTGCCTTGAAACTAAAATTAAAGCTTTTAATAGCTTTAATTATCCTTCTAAAAAGCTTAAAGAATGCTAAGGAAAAGCTTATTACTATAAGCTTCAAAAATCTTAAAACCAATATAAATATAAATCTTAGGTATTACGTAAGACCAAAAGGTTTATATTTTCATAAACACTAAAGATTTTCATGGATCCAAAGAAAAAGGAAAAGAGAAGCTTTGTGAAATGACCATCGTAGGGTTAGACAAGTAGTCTATTGAAGCCTACACCAAACTTATAAATTATCCAGCTTATCACTCTCACAAAGAAAACATTTATAAACTTTACCTCAAGATCCCTCAACTCACCTCATCCCTAATTCAATTATACTAACCACCTATATGTTTTATTGTTTCTTTATCTTATCGATGTTCAGTGCCTTCTCACTATGCTTAATAGTAAAGCATAGCATATAAATAGGGGTAGTTTAAAATTATGCTTCTTGTTCAATTGTTTAAATTTTTCTTCTTGATTGAATGTTATGGAAGTATTTAATAGAACCTTACCTAGAATTTTAGATAAAATACGTTTGCTCACAAGCTTCTTTGTCTTGTAAAGTTCGACTACCTTGGCTTGAAGTCAACATCGATAAAATGGTTGGTCCAACCACTCTTATTGGCCCTCAGAGAGACTTCTAGACAACATATCTATCTTTTAGTCGAGAAACTCATCAACCTTGAGTCTCCCTCGTGGCCCCTTTTTAAGGAATGGGCTTCTATCACCCTATGGGTGCGAGGAATCATTTGGGAATCAACAACAAAAGTCGTGGATTTCGACATCTCGGCAGTGACCCATAATACCTTTCCTGATGCCTTACCTAAACTGTACATTCTATACTTTTTCGACATGGTTTCTGAAATTCGTATCCACGTACCCAGCTTTTTGGCAGCATTCCCAATAATAGCTATCACAACCTTATGAATACTTTTCCCCGACATCTTTTTAGATTGTTTGAGCAGGGCTCTTGGCACCCTTGGCCCTAAACAAAAGATGTACTTAAATTTATTTTAACTTGAATTATAGACTTTAGCAATTATGTTCCTTCCTTTAATTTCTTTTATAATCTAGATTGTTAAAATTGTTATTAGTTTATCATTGTATGTACATTTTAATAGTACATAACCTTAAGACTCTCTCACTAAAACCAAAATTAATTATACAACATTGCACAAACTACACTCAACAAGTTCTCATGTCAAAAAATTTCTTTTATGAGGATTATAGCACTATAACTCGATCATCACCTCATGATCCTCACCCGCCTTCGGAGCTCATACGACTCATGACACAATGCATCCGCTTAGCATATTTGTTTGAACAGAATCATGCTATTTTTCAACAATTGCTACGGATATTCAACAACCGATAACAAGATGAATGGTCAAAGATTTGGACGCATGATCAAGATGAATGGTCAAAGATTTGGATGCATGATCATGAAGAATGTTTTGTTTTCATACCCATTGGAAACACCATAGTTTTTACTCCAAACATACGCTTTTGTCACCTTCTTCTGGGCGCATCGACATCATACATGGATATACATGGATATACTATAGAAGATGATTCGTCAATAACAGATGAATATATATAAGGTACGACTATCTTACGCTTAACTCAACCTTATAATTTCTAAGTTTCATGTTTATTATTCAAGTTTATTTCAACTTCAAAAGTAAATTAATCTTTCATTATTTAGACTTGTTTACTTAATCAAGATTGTTAGAATTGTTACTAGTCATTCACATTCATATTTGCGCTTAAACTTTTGATCTATCAAAAAATCAATTTTATCTACTCTTCGTTTATAATCTCACACCCTCTCTAGTAGCTTTTGAACTCAAGGTTAGTATCTCCTATCCATATTCAATTTATTTGTTATAATGTTAAGTTTCTCGTGGATTTTGTTTAACAACTCTCGTACATTTGAGTGTCAAATTTCAATGACACCAAAGATGGAGGTATGTATATATTCACTTCCTTTTATACAACTTTTTCATAAGTATTTCTATAATATTTTTCCAACCTAAGAACCTAACCATAGATTCAACATTAAGATTATTTTAAGTTCAAATAGAGAAAATTTGTGTCAAAATTTAAGTTTTAGAGAGAACTAGCCACTCTGCCTCAAACTTCTATTCTGAAGGAAGTGATGTATGGAATTAATCCAGCGGTATGGGACATCATATTGGTTTCACATACTTACTCCAGACACATTTATGTCTTCTATCTTTTACCATCCTATGTGTGTATGTGCAACGCGCCTATGTGGTATAAGACACTTAGACTCGTCTTACATACGTTCATTTGATTGGTTTATTGCATATGCATTATGTGTAGATCTAGTCTTCCACACCAATCATGAAGCCATTCTCTTATGCGTTTATGCAACTATATATCGGGAACGCCCGTATATGGCATGCTTTTAGGCCTCCACTGTTTGTTTCAGTTGTTTTGTATCGAGGGGTGATTCCCGAGTTACTTTCCATTAGCAATTATATTTGGACAAAGGTTTTTATATGTACAATCCTTATTAGGAGACTTCATATGGTTAATAATATACAAAGCAATACCTAAAAGTGGGAAAAGCAAGCCCAATTTGTATGCACATCTATTATTAGCTCCTTAGGCTATTTTTATGAATAAAATTATCTAAATACTTAAGTCGTGAAAGTGGAACTACACACTTGAGGAGGGAGATTGCACTCAATCTTGTCTTGTGTGTGGTACTCTCTATTCTTTGCTCTTTTACTCATGATGGTGATGTTATTCTATTTCTCTTGCCTTGTGTTATGCTATGTTATTTAGTTTTCAATTTAATTCAAGTCTTTGTTTCAATTTTGATGAAATTTGTGAGTTTTTAAATTCTTTCTTCAAGAATTACAAAAGGGTCCCGTCATGTGACAACATAACTTTACACTCCTTGCATCAAATAAGTAAACAGATGGAAGCCTTCACACTCCTTACATAAAAAAACTAAACAATGACGACAACATGAAAAAGGATCAAACATAGGATGTGTCCAGATGTATGTACTTACATAATCTTCTCCTTTATAATAAAATTATAGCGATCATCATGTCGTTGGACATCGTTTGATAAATCTAAAACACTAGACTTGGCACCTTGCAATGTACTGTTATTTCTAGAAGCACGTACTATCCTTCTAAATCTACAAGAGAAATGGATAACTTAAAAATTTATTTAAAATCGTGTTGAGAATTACAATCATACAATTAAAATGTATATGGAGTTAAACTTACCTTGGGTATTGAACCAAGGAATGAATGTGTTCTAACAATTGTGATAACTCTATGTTGCTAATATTTGATCCATCCCTTATATGTTTTATAATAACTACATCTAATACTAGTTATTTTGTGATACCCATTTGAATCTTCCTTTTGGACTAGTTGTAGCAACCTTTGACACTGCCTCTTTCACAAGTATTCTTATCTTTTGTAGTGTTTACCTTGATGTGCCTCTTTGTACCTCATGCAAATGTTCCCCTTGATGTATCACCAGTCTGCTAATATGCAGGTCATCGAGCATACAATAGTACACTACAACGTCACACATGCTTTTACATATAGGTCTAGTCTTACTGTAGAAGCAAGCTAGAGAGCCATATCCATCTGATGTTAAGCCAAGTGAGGGAAGCTTTTGTATGAGTGTTATGAGAATATATTTTAAGTCCTCTAGAAAAATATTTTTTATCCCCTCTTGAGTAATTTGGGGACGCCTAGGTTACTCTTGCGTCGTGCTGACTAGGTTAATATCGTGGGTGACACCACTATAAATATTAATACGTGCGGTATATGACGTATGTTTGAGGCCACCTATGATTATTTCAGTTAGGTTTGTATGGCAGGGTGATTCCTGGGGTACTTACGCCTGGTAGTCATCATGAGTTGGTTATGATTTGTGCCTGTTTAATATTTGTGGGATTAATTTAATAATTAATTGGGCTTATATTTTCAGGTGATGAAGACTATGGGAATTAAAGAGTTTACTTTGGAAGAAATGTCTTGGTTCATCACATTTCATTTTTGGCAAGCATAGTAGCTTGCAACCTTAGCAAATGATTTTTCCATTTTGAACTTTAGGAAAGATACATTTATTTATGTGGAATTTATTAAAGCCTATGGCTTTACCCTAGTTCCAATATTTGACACTCTATTTTTGTAAAAGAAGAGTATCGTGCTCTCTAAAAAGCACATCTTGTATATTTTGGGGGCTATGGCCTAATTTTGGTGGAAAGAAAGCTAATAAAGAAATACTCTTGTGTGGGGAGAGGCCACGCACAAGAGGGGGGAAGATTGCACCCAACATGGTCTATTGAGCTAAGTATTTTAATTTTGTTAAGTGTTTGAATTTTAATTAATTTGATTTAGTTGAAGCTTGCAAAGCATTGGTTTTTATGGTTGAATCAATTCTTGTGAATTCTCTACTCTTCCACAATCTATCCTAGAATAAGATTCCGATTGCAGTGGTATCAGAGCTTGGGCTAGGAGATTTGTGGAGAAGGTAGGAAAGGGCTTCAACTTCTCAAAAATCAAGAAAGTGCAAGAATTTATCCATTGGACAGAAGAGTGTTTTGTAGGTCTTTACCCAAAGGTCAAAGATTCAAAACTAGATCTACTCTCAAACCCACTCACCACCTTGCAAAACCATCCCTCTCTATCAAAAAGTAGTTTTTCTAAATACTCAGTGAAATCAAAATCTGACTGCATGGATGAAATCCTCATAGCCAAAAACCTCACAGTATTCTCTCAGAAATCGGAAAGCTTCAAGCACTAGCAAATCTATAATGGACGGAGCATATTTTCCTGTGTAAAAGCCACCAAAAAAATCACCAAAAGAAATTCATGGAGAAGGCGCATGGCGGCAGCCTGCCCCGCCGGCGCAAATCGACGTGTGGAGTGGTTAAAAAAATTCCATAAGCTTAATTTACATAAGCTTAATCATTGTTTACTCTAATCTTACTTTTCCCAAACCCCATGCAAGTCACATCACCTTTTTGAGCCTTTACTTCTCCTATTTTCTAATTTGAAGAGAAATACAAAAGGTTTCCAAATCTTAAATTTCTGGGTGTAGAAAAGTGATTTACATGTTTTAAAAGGCTTAAAAATTACCTAGAAAAGACCAAAAAATTCTAAAATTATTTCTGAAAAATTTTGAAAAAATTCAAAAAATATTACAGAGATTGGGCAAGGTTTATAGGACTGTTTCAGTAGGTTTCAAAGTGTAAAAAAATTATTTCATCAACAATTCAACTAGCCCAAGTCTCGTAAATCACGCGGAATGAGGGTACTTCTTCTAAACCATCTACTAAATCTTTTTATGCTTCAAAGAAGATGTATAAACCAGGTTATGACAAAGGCAAGGACGAGGCTAAAGGCAACATGAGTACCAATAAGAAAGTCAATGGTGGCAAACCGAAGACATCTACTATCAAATGTTTCAAGTGCCACAAAGAAGGACACATAGCCCCGGATTGTCCGGAGCGTACCAAGAATTCGACACCTCATGTTCATTCTTTGCTTAAAATAAAAGGAACAATAAATGGACATGAAGTTCTTATTTTGCATGATGATGGTAGTACACACGATTTCATTTCTGAAAAGGTACTTAGAGCATTAAATCTTCATTCTTCACCTACGCACTATAAAGTCAAAGCAGCATTTACTGGAACAAAGTATAATTGCATGCAAGAGGTGAAAGGTTTGGATTTATGCATCAAGCCTTTAACAGAAAAGAGGGATTTCTTAGTTGCACCTTTACAAGGGGTAGATATAATTTTGGGTATGCCTTGGAGACATGAGTACAACCCTATTATAGACTATGACACTCATAGCATTTCTCTAAGGAAGGACAATGAAAATATTATCCTCCAGTGTCAAGTCAAAGGAGAAATGAGTCCTTTGTTGAGTCACACTCAAGCAAAGAGAGCTCTAAGAAAAAGAGACAAGACTTATATGGTATGGGTTAACCAGCTTGATGCTGAGTCTGACACATCCAAAAGTCCAAAGTTTGATCTTTTTATCTCCAAATTTAGTGACTGTTTCATGGAAGATCTACCTCCAGGATTACCTAAGTCTAGGCCTGAGGATCATAGTATTGACTTATTGCCTGGAAATTCTCCGCCTTGTAAAGCTCCCTATAGAGTCAACAATTTAGAGCAAAAAGAAATCCAAAATCAAATCGAAGACTTGCTAGAGAGAGGCCTTATTCGACCTAGTAGTTCACCTTTTGGAGCTCCAGTACTTCTTGTTAAGAAGAAGAACGGAACTTACCGAATGTGTGTAGACTACCGTGCATTGAATAAGATTACTGTCAAGAACAGATATCCTATTCCTAGGGTAGATGATCTTCTTGACAAGCTTAGAGGATCAAAGATCTTTAGCAAGATTGACCTAAAGTCTGGGTATCATCAAGTTCGCATGACTCAATTTGACATTTTCAAGACAGCTTTTAGAACCCAAACTGGTCATTATGAGTTTTTGGTTATGCCATTTGGTTTGACCAATGCTCCAGCTACTTTCAGCCGTATGATGAATCGCATATTCCTTAAGTTTCAAAGTTTTGTTATAGTGTTCTTTGATGACATTCTTGTTTTCAGCAAGGATCGACAAGAGCATGAACAACACTTGGAACAAGTGTTCAACCTTTTGAGAGAAAATGAATTGTATGTCAATCCTGAAAAGAGTTCTTTCTTTCAAGAAGAGATTGAATACTTAGGTCATATAATGTCGGCTGAAGGGATTCGTGTAGATCCTAAGAAAATTGAGTGTATAGCTTCTTGGCCTACGCCTAGAAACATACATGATCTTAGATCTTTTCTTAGCCTATGTAGTTATTATAGGAAGTTCGTCAAGAATTTTGCTTCTATTGCTCATCCTTTGACTGAACTCCTTAAGAAAGCTACAAATTTCAATTGGACTGAAAAGCAAGATAAATCTTTTGCAACACTCAAGAATGCTTTAACACAAGCACCAGTTCTTACACTACCTGATTTTCAAAGACCATTCTTTATAGTAGTGACTGATGCTAGTGGCAAAGGATTTAGAGCTGTGCTTATGCAAGACAACCATCCTATTGCTTATCAAAGTAGAAAGCTTAAGCCTGCGGAGCAAAATTATAGCACATATGACAAGGAATTAGCAACAGTAGTGCATGCTTTGAAAATCTGGAAGCATTACCTAATGGGTTCTGAATTTCTTATCAAGACGGATCAACAAAGCATTAGGCATTTTCTTTCGCAACCCCTTATTTCAGATAGGCACATCAAATGGGCATCTTTCATTCAAAGTTTCCAACCTATGATTCAATACCAACCTGGAAATGAAAATGTTGTTGCGGATGCTTTGAGTCGAAGACCAAATATCAACAACATTTCCATTATTGAAAGTGAACCATTTGTCCTTATGAAAGAAACTTATGAAGTTGATCCAGATTTTTCTGAAATATGGATCAAATTGCGTAAAAACAATTGGACACCTCAAGGAAGTTATTCTCATAATGATGGCTATCTTTTCTTTGAGAAAAGATTGTGTGTTACTCAACCTTATAGACAACTTGTCTTAGAAGAGATGCACCAACCACCATTTGTGGGACATAGAGGAGTTTCCGCAACACTTCAAGTAGTTTCTCGAGAATTCTTTTGGCCTCATTTGAAGAATGATGTAGCTAAATTTGTAGCTGAATGTAACATTTGCCAAACAATTAAAAGCTACAAAGGCAAAGCTTTAGGATTACTTATGCCTCTACCCATTCCTGATAGACCATGGGAACAAGTGTCTATGGACTTCATTACTGGCTTTCCTACTACTTCCAGTCATCATGACATGATTTGGACAATAGTGGACAGGTTTAGTAAGCAAGCCTATTTCATTCCATGTAAAAAGACACTAACTTCTCAGCAAGCCACGAACATATTTGTCAAGCAAATCTTTGTTCATAATGGACTACTCAAAGTGATAGTTTCTGATAGAGATTCTAAATTTTGTAGTCACTTTTGGGTTGCTCTTTTCTCAAACTTAGGCACTAAGTTAGATTTTTCCACGGCTTTCCATCTGGAATCGAATGGATAGACCGAAGTCACAAATAGCACTATCTTAGATATGCTTAGAGCCTATGTTTCCCAGCAACCTAGTGCATGGGATAAGTACATACACCTACTCCAATTTACTTATAATAATACTCCTCATACTGCTACTGGTCGAGCACCATTTGAGATCATCTATGGTAGAGCTTTACCTATTCTAGCTACTAGACTCTCTCATAAGATTGAAGCTGCCGACCAATATGTTAGAGACTTTGATCGCATTTTATCCGAAGTGCGTGATTGTATTGCAAGAGCTCAAGAGAAGTATACATCTCAAGCAAATAGGAAGCGCAAAGATTTTTCATTTCAAGAAGGTGATTATGTACTTTTGAGAATTAAAAAACGGCGATTAAAGAGTGTGGAAAAATTCCCTGCAGTGAAGCTAGCGCCTAGATATTATGGGCCATTTAAAATCCTTCAAAAGATTAATGATGTGGCCTATAGACTAGACCTTCCATCTAATTGGAATATCCACAATTCTTTTCATATCCATCTCTTGAAACCTTTTCGAGGAACACTTCCTACTCATCTAACATATGAGGAACCACCTCTTATTGAAGGAGAGGAAGAAGTCTTAGTTCCTGATGCTATCATTGATCAAGAGATAACAACAACAAGAACAGGTAATCAATACTTCAAGTATCTTTTAACTTTCAAGAATCATCCTCAAGAAGATGCTAAATGGATGCCTGAGAAATTTTTTCGAGTTTACCCTGAAATTCTTCATTCTTTTCAAAACCAGCAAATCCGCAATTGAGGACAATTGCAAACTCAAGCAAGAGGGATGTTATGAGAATATATTTTAAGTCCTCTAGAAAAATATTATTTATCTCCTCTTGAGTAATTTGGGGACGCCTAGGTTACTCTTGCGTCGTGCCGGCTAGGTTAATATCGTGGGTGACACCACTATAAATATTAATACGTGTGGTATATGACGTATGTTTGAGGCCACCTATGATTATTTCAGTTAGGTTTGTATGGCAGGGTGATTCCTGGGGTACTTACGCCTGGTAGTCATGAGTTGGTTATGATTTGTGCCTGTTTAATATTTGTGGGATTAATTTAATAATTAATTAGGCTTATATTTTCAGGTGATGAAGACTATGGGAATTAAAGAGTTTACTTTGGAAGAAATGTCTTGGTTCATCACATTTCATTTTTGGCAAGCATAGTAGCTTGCAACCTTAGCAAATGATTTTTCCATTTTGAACTTTAGGAAAGATACATTTATTTATGTGGAATTTATTAAAGCCTATGGCTTTACCCTAGTCCCAATATTTGACACTCTATTTTTGTAAAAGAAGAGTGCCGTGCTCTCTAAAAAGCACATCTTGTATATTTTGGGGGCTATGGCCTAATTTTGGTGGAAAGAAAGCTAATAAAGAAATACTCTTGTGTGGGGAGAGGCCACGCACAAGAGGGGGGAAGATTGCACCCAACATGGTCTATTGAGCTAAGTATTTTAATTTTGTTGAGTGTTTGAATTTCAATTAATTTGATTTAGTTGAAGCTTGCAAAGCATTGGTTTTTATGGTTGAATCAATTCTTGTGAATTCTCTACTCTTCCACAATCTATCCTAGAATAAGATTCCGGTTGCAATGAGCTATCCTATTATTTTTAAAAATATAAAGTCCCAAATACTCTTATCAATCAATGTTTATTGAAATTGAACTAAAGTATAAAGCTTACCAATCCATCATGTTCTATTAGGTCTAATGTTCGTAGTTCTACTTCCACATAAGGCATAAGTGCACTCAAACAAACCTCCATACAACTCTTTCGGACTATTCTGAGAAACTTTACATGACTCTCCACCACATGTTTCATCCAATAATGCCCATTGTGTGCTTGCTTCATTCCTTGCACTGGCGAGAAATTAAGGATCAAGTACCATAAGTAACTCAAAAGCCACATTGCCATTGTAAATTTGTGGAATCTCATCCACTTTTTCAATAAGTGTACATGCTAATATATTTTAGGAAGAACACTTGCATGAGATTTCATAGATAGTAAGTATTTCACAACACTCTTCTGATAGGGTGTTTCTATATATGCTTTAGAGAA